>NC_039358.1:143557555-143624104 GCF_003573695.1 Papaver somniferum
TAAATCAAAAGCATGATGTATCAAAAATACATAGACCAAGCATACACCATCAAACGAAATCACACCCATTCAATAAAAATCATAAATCGATTAAAAATCAATGCAAATAGTCATAAAAAAATTATTAGAATTACCACATGCGTGAAATAGGGCTTCCTCCGTCATCCCATTGTTGGGGTTTAGCTCCTCATATTAATCACTTGCTCAAAATACATGTTTATAGCCCAAAAGTTGATTAAAAGAGTGAAAAGAATAAAATCAGTGAATCTGCGACCCACAGAAGGCGTCCAGAAAAGAACGATAAAACTGAAGTGATGTTTCTGTTGTTTTAAGACTGCCAAGCGTCTGTCATTTTCACTGTAGAAGAACGACTGTCTTTGGAAGTCTGTTCTTCGTGCTCTTCAATGGAAGCAGCAGCAGCAGAGACGTAACTTCCTGCAACTCTGATTCTCGCCTCCTGAGCTCTCCTCTCGACCCCAAACCTCTCCGTTCCTTATTCTAGGGGACCTAAGCATCCTATTTATACATAAAAGGGTCACTGAATCTTTCCCAAATCGCATCAAAATCTCTTCTTTCCTTCCTTGGCGGTCACGGCAATAATTCCTTCCAGAAATTGTTTTACGCGTTTCTGAGATCTCCCACTTATATCAAACTCTTCCTTAGATAGAATATGTACCTTTGGAACGAATTTTAGGTCTTTATTCTCTCTGAATTTCCTAAAACAAATCCACATAGCCGTATTTCCCTATTCACCTCTGTTTCCCTTTTCCAGCCATTCCAGCCCAATTCGATCGATCCAATTGCTTCTAGTAAACTTGTATAGCCATGAGAAGTCCAGCCCAATCAATTTCCGGTGTTGAATCTCTTTAAAACTGCCCAAAGCTTCACGTCCAAAATCTGCAGACGTGAAGTCTCTTTTCCCGCCAATATTTCTAATTTGAAACGTGAAGAAGGTGGGTGTCCCCCTATCCTGTGTTGTTCTCCCTTTAGCAGCTCCCTGAAAATAGGTCAGCCCTTAGTAATTAGGTTACCCCTTATCCAAAATGAGAGTCCGTATAGTAATTTTCTCCCACGAGCACAAAAACCGCTTTTCGAGCCAATTTCGCCGCAAAAGCTTATTTCTCCAAAATACCTACAGGGACATAAAAAGCCATAATAAATATAAAATCGAGCACTAATAATATATACAATTGAGATTATATAAGACACAAAAATGTGCCTATCAAATACCCCCAAACTTATTATTTGCTAGTCCTCGAGCAAATTAAATAGAAAATAAAATCCTAACTCACTGTCGCAGGCATCGTCGATTGCATTTAGCGTATGCAATAAGCCTTTAAACCCCTAGGTGTCCCTAGTGGCCGAGTTAAAGTCTCGGGAGGGCTTACTAGAGATATACCCACAAAACCTTTACTCCAGACCTTAGCTATCTACGCAGAACCTTGGAAGGCACTAAAGAATCTCCTTGGTTGGCATACTTATTGACTACATGAAGAAGTACCCTGATGCGAAATTCCAATTGTTGTACACGAGTTTGCACTCAAGCATACTAAAATTCATATAAAGTGACAGAGCTCTACTCAAATAGTTGCACTATGGACATCAATATCCGGAGTCAAAACTAATCACATGGATAGATCAAGAAGATGGATATAGAAAAACATAGATGGTTTTGATGTTTACTAAGTGAACGGCGTTTCCCATATCTGTCTGAAGGCCTCCGCCAAAATGAACCTATCCTAATGGATTGAGGTACTAGTCTGACTAATATCAACACACTGGCATATACAAGGGAACCAGTGGTCGATAACCTAACTCTAGGTCAACACAACTGGCATATACAAGGGTACCAGTGGTCGACTTTATTGAATTTATTCCTTTTGGTCAAATGGTCTGGTCTCATTTTTTTTTCATGGTATCACAATCACTCTAATTCACCCTAGCATTGGTAACAACTTGAATCGTGAGCCCCACCAAATCACTTAGAAACATATTTAAAAATAAAAATAAAAACAGAAGTGAAAAGGACTCAACGACATATGGCGAAACTACCATGTTATTTCTAACACCTGAGCTCTGTGCTTTTATGAATAGACTCTTTAGATGTTGCCATCTAATCAGATTGGTTCCTCAACTCCTACGATCAAAATGCTTCCATCCACTTAGATTAGTTAGTGCAATCCTCAATAGGCATAAATTTCTAAGCTCTGGAGTTTATTTATTCATACTGCAACTAAAAAGTTTCTCCCATACCCCCAAACTTAAATCTAACATTGTCCTCAATGTTCTAAAGATAAAATTAAAAGCATGAACAAGGAGAAATTGTTTCCATTTGAAGCAAAAGAAATAAGGAAAGATATTACCATGTTGCATGAGATTGGGTTACCTCCCAAAAAGTGCTAAATTTAAAGTCTTCAGCCAGACGTCAAATACCACAAAATGGCTAATTACCTTTCAAATCATATATCAATAGTCGAAACAACTGTGGGTCAACAAAAGAAAATAAAATTGCCACAATTATCAGACAACTGCACCAAATCAGAAAAATGAACAGACATAGCACATCCTCATCCAAGGTTTCCTGCAAGACAACTGGGTTTTTCTGTTGTGCCCATTTGGGCTTCATATGAGTGTCTTGACAAATTGACTCATTCGAACAACAAGTCTTTAGAATTTCCTCCTGGACAATATCAGGAGGATCCGGTTGCGGAGTCAGAAGTGACTCAAGTAATACCTCAGGTACACTAGGCTCGAATCCCAAGTTAGGGACTTCTAATGGAGATAATTGACCATTACTACCCCCAAACTTAGGGTAGTCAGTATTCTCGGACAAACCTCTAACTATTGCTTGAATTTCTGGATCCTCAGAGTCTTTAAAATACTCAAGAGCTTCTTCTAGTTCAAAACTTTGGTCACCTAACTGACTTAAGAGAATTTCCTCATCAATTTCATCTAAGGAATCACCAAATAAAGTGTCGTCCTAATTATCCTAAGTTAGATCCTGAACTAAAGTGCTAATCATATTCACTTCTTCTAAATCATCGGAAGGTTGTCTATTAACATTAAAGACATTTAGTTCAGTGGTCATATTACCAAAGGATATGTTCATAAGTCCGGTCCTACAGTTGATGACAACGTTAGCTGTGGCTAAAAATGGGCGACCTAAAATCACCGGTATTTGAGCACTAGGATCCTGAGCAGGCTGAGTATCTAGAACAACGAAATCCACTGGATAAATAAATTTATCAACCTCAATCAGAACATCCTCTATGACACCACGAGGTACTTTGACAGACCTATCAGCTAATTGCAATGTCATTTTAGTCGGTTTCAACTTTCCAAGACCTAGCTGGTTGTATACATGATAAGAGAGTAAGTTCACACTAGCTCCTAAGTCAAGCAATGCCTTATCTACTGAATAATTACCGATCATACAAGATATGGTGGGGCATCCAGGATATTTATACTTAGGGGATGTTTGGTTTAGAAGGATTGAACTTACCTGACCAGCTAAAAAGCTTTCTTATGGACATTAAGCTTACGCTTTCGTGTACAAAGGTCCTTAAGGAACTTAGCATAAGCAGGCATTTTCCTAATTGCTTCTAATAAAGGGATGTTAATGTTTACCTGCTTAAATATCTCTAGTATTTAGTTGAAAGTCGACTCTCTATTTGTTGGAGCTAACAACTGTGGATATGGGGCTTTGGGTACAAAATGAGACATGTCGGGAACCACATTGGCATCACTAGAAATTTTATCGGTTTCTTCAGTTTGTGGCTCCTTCTGGGGCTCATCTTGGGAACTAGAAGGTGGATCTATAGTATGTCCACTATTAGGCTTGGCTACCCTATTGTCTACCGTTTTACCACTCCTAAGGGTTGTGACAGAATTCACTTGATTAAATGGTTTTGCACCTACTTCATGAACTCCTCTAGGGTTGGGGGTAGTCTGACTATGGATCCTTCCGTTATCTCTCTCACTTAAGGTCTTAGCTATTTGGACGACTTGAAGTTCTAGCTTAGCAAGGCTCTAAGCATTAGTTTGAAAGTTCTGCTTGGTTTCCTGCTGAAAACTAATTTGGCTCTGTGCTAACATATCCTGAGTTTTTGCTAACATCTTAATAGATTCCTCTAAGCTAGTCGTTTTATTTTCTGGGCCTGATGAATTCTTAGTGTAACCAAAATTTTGGGGAGCATTACAATTACTAAACTGACCTAGACTCTGGCCCTTAGACCATTAAAGGTTCGGATGGTTTCTCCAACCAGGACTATAGGTTTCTGAATATGGGTCAAACTTCTGACGGTTATCAAACCTAGTGTTATTATAGAGAGCATTGGCTTGCTCTTCATTATTCTGGCCTTCCCAAAAAGGCTCTATTCTACCACTAGTATGACCCAATCCTAAGGCTTCTAACCTTTTTGCTATAGCAGCAATTTTGGCATCTGATTCATAGCCTCCTTCTACCCTATTAACGTTTCCTCTACCTAGAAGAATTGTTTTCTTGGGTTCCCTACTATATTCCCATTGCTGGGTCTTTTCGCCGATTTCATTCAAAAATTCCATCGCCGCATCAACAGTTTGGTTTTCAAAACCACCAGTGCATAGAGACTCAACCATGGTTGTTGTCGAATAATATAAACCCTCATAAAGGATTTGAACTAGCCTAACCTTTTCTAAACCATGATGAGGACATTGGGCTAATAAGTCATTGAACCTTTCCAAATACCTATACAAAGACTCTCCCTCCTGTTGAGAAAATGTGCAGATTTGCGTCCTAATAGACGATGTTTTGTGCCTAGGGAAAAACTTGTTCAAAAAGGCAGATGTAAGTTGTTCATATGTTTCTATTGAACCGGAAGCCAAACTATATAGCCAAGATTTGGCTTTATCTTTCAGGGAAAAAGGAAATAACCTAAGTTTCAAAGCATCATCATCAAGGTCTCTAATCTTTAGGGTAATATAAATTTCCTCAAAATCCCTAACATGGAAGTATGGGTTTTCATTTTCTTTCCCTAAAAAGATTGGGAGCATCTGTAAGGTCCCAGGCCTAAGTTCATAATTTGCTTCAGTTTCGGCTAACCTGATACAAGAAGGATGATTAGTCCTAGTTGGGTTCAACAAAGCTTTCAAAGTTGCCATTGCTGGCACTATCGGGATATTTGGGATTCTATGCAATCACAAAACAAGGCTGACTCAACCAAATCAAACCTAATTTTCTAGCAAACAAAAAGCATGATGGTTCCACTTAGATTGTTTCTAGACCATCTTCTATTCTTTCGAAAAGGAACTCGTTACAATCTGAGCAAACCCCTCTGGAATCAATCCGAGTCAAAGTAAGTTGAATCGAGGCGAGGGAAGCTCAGTGGAGCTTTGATACCCAAGGCCTCACCGGTTACAAGGCGGCGCAGTCACGCATTCAACTCACAGAAACCATCATGAACTTCGAAGTATGCTCAAAAGAGTAACCAATATTATTCGAACGACTTTCCTATTAAGCTCGTTACCCTATCGGTCTCGTTCTAGTCAAAATTTTAGGCTTAGGTTCGCGTTTGGTTTCGTTTTCCTAAGACGGGCAAGAAGAGAACGGTGATGAAATCCGAACCCTTATCTTGTATGGACAGTCCTTGCCCTTTACTAGGAAATTAAAGAAGCCGTTTTCAAGTCCTCAGCATATATGCAAACGAAGGAATACAGTAAACCCGCTGACAGGGGATTCGCGGGTGTTTCGAAAAACTTACCTCCCGTACCAGACGGGAGAAGAACCGTTGAAGTCGACTCGGGCCACGACTCCTATGTCATGTACGAACCCGAGGGGCCGAGGCGATATCGTAATCACCGTCCTTCTCTGCACACAGTTTTTATTTAAACCAACCCTTTCGTAGGGTTTAAAAATAATAATGTCCCAGTCCAAAAATAAAGTCCAAAAAGTGTCCAAAAATAAAAAGAAAAATTACAAAAAATAAAACCCTATTTACAGTTTCTAAAAATAAACCAAAATAACTATATACAAAATCTTCTTCTTCACTCCTTTCGGATTCCTCTTTTCTTTCCTTCTTTGGCGATGCTTTCCTTTTATAACACTTTTTCTTTCCTTGTAGCTTCGCTCGAATCTAAAAAGAATCAAAAAATACCAAAGGCGTAAAAGAGAACAAAAATTCTAAAAGAGATAAAATAAATCTAAAACCTAAAACCTAATACAAATCCGCGTCGGCGGCGCCAAAAATTGATGTAGTTTTGAAAGTGGTAGTAAAGTTCGTTCAACTCGGACTTGATAAGATTGGGTTCTAGACTTAAAATAAAAATAGAAAATATATATACAAAAGGTTTGTCACAATGTCGAGAGAGACTGAGACTCAGGATTCCACCAAATTCCATTCATGTGATTCAAATAATAATTCCAATCAATTATAGATCAAATATTAAAAATATGGACTCTTATTTTTTGCCAAAAAGTAGATATTTGAAAAGCAATGATTGTAAATCAAAAGCATGATGTATCAAAAATACATAGACCAAGCATACACCATCAAACGAAATCACACCCATTCAATAAAAATCATAAATCGATTAAAAATCAATGCAAATAGTCATAAAAAAATTATTAGAATTACCACATGCGTGAAATAGGGCTTCCTCCGTCATCCCAGTGTTTGGGTTTAGCTCCTCATATTAATCAATTGCTCAAAATACATGTTTATAGCCCAAAAGTTGATTAAAAGATGAAATAGTGCTAAAGCAGTGAGTTTAAGACTGCCAGAAAGGGTCACAGAAGAACGATAAATTAAAAGTGCTGCTACGCTTTTGTTTTAAGACCGTCAGCCGCTGGTCGTAATCACTGTTGTACAAACGACTGTTAGTGAGGGTCTGTTCTTCAGCAGCAGCAGCAGCAGAAAAATATTTTGATCAAACTCTGATTTCTTCTTCTATGGCTCTCCTAAGGTTGCCAAACTTTCGACCCCTCTTCTACATGACCCAACCAATCTATTTATATCAAAAATACCGATTAAATCTCTCCAGAATCTTCAATCTCTTCCTTTCTCTTCACGGCAAAGTTGCGGCAATTTCGTGTTTTAGAGTTTCTACGCGTTTCTCATCTTTCCTTTTGATTCTAAACTCTTCCTTAGATATATATGAATCTTTGGGAAGGTTTATAGCTCTTTAGTCTCTCTAGAATTTCCTAAAACAAGTCACACACGTGACTTTCCATATTTTGTTGTTGAGGTAAAAACCCGTCGATTGAGCCCAAGTTAATCGTTTCCAACACCCATATTAGATTCCTAGACCCATAAGGAGTCTATCCTATGAAAATCAGAGGTTTAGTCGACCTCAAACTCCTCCAAATCACGCACAACAAATCTGCCAGAGATGTTTCTCTTTTCCCGCCAATTTCAAAATTCAAAAGGTGAAGGTGACCTCCCCTAGTAATTAGGTTACCCCTTATCCATGGTGTTGGGGTCCGCATAACACTTGTCCCTTGGGTGCCTTTAGTAATTTTTCTGGGATGTTTTCAACACTTTTTCGGGGTTCCTCCGGGATATTTCTGGGGTGTCTCTGGCATACTTTTGGGATGCTTCTGGTACGTTATCTACGGAGGTTCAAATGCCACATTTTGAGCCAATTTCGCCGCAAAGCTTATTTCTCCAAAAACACCTACAAAGACATAAAATAACCAAATAAGTACAAAATCGAGCACTAACAATATATACAACTGGGAAAAATTAGACACAAAAATGTGTCTATCACATCTTTATCAGAATCACTGTCAACCTTAGAATCGTCAACATCAAAACGATGTTCGAATTCCATGTCTATGGCCTTGTTGATTTCGTCAAGAGTCTCTTGTGATGCACCAGCTTTTTTTAGCTGCTCGTATTGCTTAAAAAGTTTTCTGACATTAACACGCTTTCCACCGTTATGCACAATCTTCTCTTTTGGAAAGAATGAGGGAAAAAGACGATGAAGAGAAATAGGTCTTGATTCGGTATCATAACTTTTTAGCTCCAAACTCTTGGTCCTCTGCGCAACACTAAAAAACAACTGATCAGAAGCATAACTACCCTTCCATCCTCGTGATTGTTCACTTACATGCCCGTCATAAGGTTGTTGACATGTATGAGAATAAGGTTCCGTGGGATATTGATCATAACCAAAAGATTGGTTTTGATTATACCCATAGGATGGTTGGTAGTTTTCATATGAATGAGATTGAAAACCATATTGATTACCACTGTTGTATGTGTAATCCTGTGCTCCGTACATGTTATTTTCATAAGGAAACATGACGACTCACAAGAAAAAGAAAATCAAAACAAAAATCTAAAAAATAAAAACAAGCTAAACAAATAACAAATCAATTAGCAACTGCTCCCCGGCAGCGGCGCCAAAATTTGATGCGTGTCGTAAGTGCAACAAATTAATCAAGATATTTCTCACTAATTAACTGGTAATATAGCGATAGTAAGAGATCGCTCCCACAGAGAGTTGTGTAATTGATATGTTCTTTGAATGAGCAAAAATAAAGTAAAGAGGGGGGATTGGTTTGATTAAAGTATAATAAAAAGAATAACAAATAAAAGAAAGATGATTAAGGAATCATTCGCCGTCACTGAAAAGAAACTTAATAAAAGTACTTGTTTATTTAATGTAGAATTTCCATTGTCACCAACCGTAGAATAGCAATAAGCTTTGCTATCCCCGGAATTCCTGTTGTCACTGGATACGGAAACGCTCGACTACCAGATTCTATCCATCTGAGCCGCCATGAATAAGCTCTCAAGGTGTAACCCACCGAATGCATTATGTTTTGTGAATTAGGTTGATCCTAGCATCAGACGCATAAGCTCGGTCTGCTTACTAGTGTCATATCTATACACAATTGCTTAACAGAATCCCTCTGTCAGCTTTTGCGATGTACTACTTGTGTATGAAATTGAGTGATTATTACATGTATCACCAATCCCAATACTAGTAGAAGAATTATCATCGGGTATATTCAAATGTCCAATTGAATAACCCAATAATAATCTTACATGTAATTATCATCGGATTATTACATGTGTCTTCATCCACACCGTAGATTGATCCAGCTTCGATGCTCCGGTACGTATTGTATCCTCACTTTTCTCCAAAACGCGTCAGAGCCCTGCAGAACTTCTGCACCACGGCCCACCACACGTACTCTTCCTTCAATCACGTGCTCGCCCTATTCTTTCTTCCGACTCGTACGGATTTTGGACTTCCCACCTACACTGTCAACTCACTACCACCCTCCAATCTCCGGCTGGTATTCAGCAGCAACACAGTTAGTCCCTCCTCCATCTCTTCTCTGTCGAATCCGTAGCTCCATCTTTTGTTCTTCCTCAAGCTCTTCTTCTCTGCCATTATCATATGATCAACTCCATCTCGTTCTTCCCCTGTTATTACTCGGGCTTAATAACAGCTCCAATGCTCCATCACCGTGACGAGTAACAACATCTTGCATCTTCCCTGGCTTCTCTCCAAGCTCGTATATCAGCTTCCTTCATTCACAGCTCCATCGATAACCGTCGAAAATGGCAGCAGCCATGTTTCACCGCCAAGCTCGAGTTCACTGATTACGGAATCAGGCTGATACCCAAGTTTCCTACTACCTTCAATAACCCAGTGATGTATTCAAATTCGAATAACAATGCTACTCAAATCCATCGCCGTCATGATCATCAAGTTCTGTATGCCATTGCTGTGTTCTGTTTAGAAATAGGGAAGACGAATTGCCCCGAGTATTAAGCCGTGTGCCATTATCAGATTATGAATCTTTGCCTCCCCCTTTGTAAAAGACCGAACTGCCTTTAGCAATTCCCTTGAACTTGACTGCCCCTTAAGAGAAGACTACCCCTTAACGTATAATGGAGGTGCCAATATCACTTGTCCTGTAAACTGACCATTTTCCCTTTTAGTCTTCCAAGTTCTTGTTTTGCTCATAACTTCTTCATACTAACTCAGAATGACTCCGTTCTTTCGCCGTTGGCTTGGTCTTCTCGTCCTCTACAAAATGAAAAGTATAAATCCTGTACTTGAATGAGTTCAGATTGGTCTTTGGCCCTTCTCCGTTTGTAGACTTCACTTTGTAGCTCTTTTTACTTCTTTTCGGATGATTCACCTAATAAAACAGAAATAAGAGAAAACAAACGTAATATACAATAATTTGCAAGAAAACCAACAAATATTAGGATGGAATTGACACTAAATATATGCAAAATATGCTCTTAACAAGGTGTAGGTAGGGCGCGTCTATTCCCTCGTCTTAATTTGTAAACATAGTCATTGGGCAGAGTGGATACTGGGGAACTATGTGGGCGCTTTTGGCTCCCCTTCGCCTTTTTTTTTTCGAACTAGCGTTTTCGAGGGTATTTGGTGGAGCGGGCGTTAATGAAACGCGCCTTCCCCCCTTCTTTTTATTTTGGAGAGGTTTCGGATAGAACGGGTGTTAACAAAACTTGTCTTGAGGCCTTTTGTGGATTCCGATTGGTCAGGTGCTCTTGGCGTTCCTGAGACCTTCCGCAAATGTTAGTCGATCAGGCGCCTTTGGTCTCTTGGATATTTTTTGTGAATTTGTCAGTCAATCAGGCGCTTTTGGCTGCCTTGAGACTTTTTGTGAATTTGTCAGTCAATCAGGCGCCTTTGGCTGTCCTGAGACCTTTCGTGAATTTGTCAGTCAATTAGGCGCCTTTGGCTGTCCTGAGACCTTTTGTGAATTTGTCAGTCAATCAGACGCCTTTGAATTCCCCGAGACCTTTTGTGAATTTGTCAGTCAATCAGGCGCCTTTGACTGCCCTGAGACCTTTTGTGAATTGTCTGTCAATCAGGCGTCTTTGGCTGTCCCGAGACCTTTTGTGAATTTGTCATTCAATCAGGCGCCTTTGGATGTCCTGAGACCTTTCGTGAATTTGTCAGTCAATCAGGCGCCTTTGGCTGTCCTGAGACCTTTTGTGAATTTGTCAGTCAACCAGGCGCCCTTGGCATTCCCGGGACCTTTTGTGAATTTGTCAGTCAATCAGGCGCCTTTGGCTACCCTGAGACCTTTTGAGATATCTGCCCATCAATCATGAGAAAAAGTTGTTCTTACCAAAAGATGATGTTTACAATTTACGGGTTTGCACTCCATATTCTCTTTTCCTCTCTTTTTCGGGTTAATGGTGAGGGAATGGATCATGCTCAATTGTTTGTCTTGTCGTCTCGAGTTCCCAAGCTGCTCGCTTGCGCTCGAATATACTTCGAATGGCGAAACACTCTTCTGTTGGATGTACCATTCTTCGGTGGTAGTAGCAATATTCGGTCGAGTTTTTATCCATTTTGTTGATATCTACTGTGGTTGGGGGTAGCTGAATTTCCCTGTCAGCGATCCATTGATTTAGAAGCTTGATCGCGCGTTCTTTACTCCAGGGGAGAGGGGGTGGTGTTTTGTAATCGCGCTTACTCCCTCCGTTCCTCCCTTGGTTTCTGCCATCCGCGTGGTATTGGTTCCCACCCTCATTAACATTAGGCCTCACATTGAGTGGGGTTCCCGTCGCAACGCTAACTGTGGTGCGCCAAGTAGAGTTTATCGGCATCTCTTCTATGCAATCGGCGATTCTCTCGACTGCTTCTTCTAGTTCAACAAAGGTTTGGAACCTGAAATTAATCAAACCCCTTCTGAAAGCTGGGACTATTCCGCGTACGCAGATTTCGACAAGCGCTTCCTCGTTGATGTACTTCGTCGCCTATTCGCTACCCGCTCTTTCTCAGGTCTATCGCCGTAATCTTCCTTTTGGATGAGTAAAACTTCCTAATGAAGAGTGTGGATAAAGTCTGCCAGGAATCCACGCTTTCTTCCTTTAGTTTATCATACCAAGTGAATGCGGTGCCAGTAAGTGACTTGGGGAACTATTTTAAACACAGTTTTCCATCTGTAGCCCTGTCGTTCGTTGCTGATAAAAATCGGCTGAGATGTTCTCGCACATTTCCTTGACCCTCATATACTTTTAACTTGGGAGAGGTGTAGTCATCGGGGTATAAGTATTCTCGAATGTGCGCTGGATATGGGTTATTCACACGGCAATGGTTGTCTTGTTTTACCACATGATAGTTCTGCTCTAGGTACTCGGCGATTTCCTTTTGCGATGTCACTGCCGTCTTGTTGCCTTTGAGTTTTTCTCCTTTTGTTGCCTCTTCGGGAGTACTTTGTCCTGCTATTACTGCCTATGTAATCCAATCTTCAAGCTCTTTTCTCCTTCGTGAGCGCTCATTCAATTCTTCCTGCATGTTTTGTAAGGTTGAGGATACGGGTTTCGCTAGTCGAGCTGTCTGTTTGTTCTTTTCCTGTGGTGTTGCTACCTCTCTATCTTGGGATCCATGACTTACCGATTGCCTGATAACGCCTAGGATTAGTGTTTCCTCCTCGCTATCATCTTCCATTGGCACCTCGTCCAGATTAAGGAGTTGATCAGGTGCTTGATTTTCTATTGCGCCTGAAATAGTGCCTTCTGTGTTGTCATGGTGAGCTAGGGACGATCCTCCGGGTGTTGTCGCCAAATGTTGAGGGGTGAATTTGTGTTTAGGTTCTGCCCGTCCTAATCACACCAAATGACCTCACAATGCCAAGAATGGTAAGAGAGAGAGAGAGAGTTGTCTTTCCATTGTACCTTGTCCTTTCTTATATAGGCTTTCCAAAATGCCCCTTCGTTTATGGCATCATGTCATGTGTCCTAGACCTCCTTAATTACTTCTAATGTCATCCTTAAGATAACCTTCTACTTATTCACTAATCCCTTCCTTGTCCTTCCCTTTTAATAGATACTTTCTTGTTGGACTTGGGCTTAGTCCCCAAGTCCCCATGCTTTTACCTAGTTTAACCACTTCTTCGGGAACACTCTGAACCTATTAAGGGGTGTTATTTTTCATGTATCAACATCTGCTGAAGAGGCTGAAACTCTAGCTGTTTTTGAAGCCGCAAAATGCGCGAAAGAGAAAAACTTAACAAACTTCTCTTTGGAAGGAGAATGCAAAAATGTGATGGACTATTTGAATGGTATGAGTTCTTCTCTCTCCTGGAAGGTACAACGATTACTTGATGAAGTTAAACGAATGATGTCGGAAGTAATTAATTTTCAAGGATACCTGTTCGTGCACAGAACATGCAACACTTCAGCGGATCTGCTCGCTAAAGAGGCTAGATTTTCCAGGTTCTCTCAACAAACATGGGTTCATGTACCGTCTGTTATTATACGTTCTCTTTTAATCGAACAAGTTAATGTATGTTCTAGTGTTTCTTTACCTGAATCCCTGGAATCCACTAATGAAACGTTATGTAACCTTGACACTTCGATTTAGTTTTGAATGAATTTCTTTGTTTACAAAAAAAAAAGTAAAATGTAAGTTATACTAAAAAAAACTACCGATGTTTCCTCCGGTATAGTAATAATTTTCGCATGTACAAGTGTATGGATGATTCGCTGCACATCCTGGTTATTGAATTTAGTACACTTGGGTTGCATCAAAAAACAATCCAAGATATCTAACTTATAAAAAACTAATAACTTGACCACGTGTCGATATTAATACATGCGGTGTGTTGTAATGGGTGTTCTGGTCATTTGGAATTTGTAAATCATATTAGCCCTAGTAATTTTCCATAGTCCTTCAACAGCTGCCGCTTTCTCCTTCCTCACTGTAGATGGTGGATTTTCGACAAGGGCTAAAATCATAAACTCGTAATTATACGAAGCTCTGATCCAGCAATCAGACGTGAGTATTGAGACACGGGTCTCTCATCGAATTCTCAACGGAGAGTACTTTCTCTCAGAGTACATGTAAATATGTAGTCTCACGACTGGACAACAGCATATCTTATGAATACTGAACACTTTCAGTGATTATTTCTATATAGTATCACGAGATGGACGGCTCCTAGACAGCTTGCTCTGCTAGTATAGAGCGATAACGTCTTCAGGAACAAACAACGAGTTTACCCTGACTATATAAAGGATATGACTTACCAACAAGCTCATATCGGGATAATTAATGCTCCTAGACAGCTTGCTCTGCTAGTTTAGATCCACAAAGTTAATTATTCCTAATTAAGATTAATTCTGTCGTGACATTCACTACTGAATTCCCAGAATAATCTATTATTGCTCTTATTCCATGGTCGAATCCCCGACTGGTCCCATGGAATGGCAATAACAATTGCTCCTATTCCATGGTCGAATCCCCGACTGGTCCCATGGAATGGCAACAAACAATTGTTCTGATTCTATGATCGAATCCACGACTTGATCTCATTGAATAGCAATAACTATATTATCTCATTATTCTGCTTTCATGATTGAATCCACAACTGGTCTCATAAACGGTAATAGATAAATCTTAATTACTCCGTGGTCGAATCTACGATCCCATGGAATGGTAATGATCGCTTTATTATTCGTAGTCGAATCCTCAGCTGATCCTATGAATTAATAGTAAACGTCTATTTATTTTATTACTCAGTTTCATGAATTATTCTCCACAAAATTTCATAAATTAATAATAAATAATCAACAACCGGGCGTCTGAGCTACCTCTAAGTAAGCCCCGATTCAAATGGAGAAGGTGTATTCAACGACGATACACTAACAGTCACCGCACGAACGAGTATTTCAAAATACAACGAAACGATGAACCTATGCAAAATAGGGAAGAAAATAATAAATAATTAAAAATATTGACCAGGGTGCTGGGAGCACGGACACACGACCGACCGACCGTGTCGTGGTCAATCCCACACCAGTTTTATATTTTTAATGCATTTTTATTATTTTCCATGATTTGATGAAAATTCTCTCGTTTTATCGAATCTCCTTCGTCTCGAGGAAACTCCTCGGCTTCATGGTGTTTTCATAAACCCATGAAAATAATATAAAATTAAGGAAAAATAGTGTGGGGCGTGACCATTGGCCAACCGGCCATGCCTTGGTCCCAGCCGGCCCCACACCTTATGGTTCCTCATTATTTTATTATTATTATTTCCCTGATTTCATGAAAATTCCTTCAAATCATGGTATTTTCAAAATACATAAAAAATAATAATATAAAATTAGGGAGACACGTGGGACCGGGCCCCAGCCGTCCGGCCATGCCTCAGCCGGTCCCACATGCCCATGTATTTTATTATTATTATTATTTTTAGGATTTCCTTCATCCCATGAAACTCCTTGATTTCATGGTATTTCTCTCAAATTAGGAAAATCCCTTCAAATCATGGAAAAATACATAAAAAATAATAATATAAAATTAGGGAAACACGTGGAACCGTGCCCCAGCCTACCGGCCATGCCTCAGCCGGTCCCACACGCCCATGTATTTTATTATTATTATTTTTAGGATTTCCTTCATCCCATGAAACTCCTTGATTTCATGGTATTTCTCTCAAATTAGGAAAATCCCTTCAAATCATGGAAAAATACATTAAAAATACATAAAAATTAGGGAAACTCGTGGGACCGGGCCCTAGCCGGCCGGCCGCGCCTCCACGGTCCACACGCCCTTGTTTTTATTATTTTAATATTTTTTGCTTCCCTGAACTCATGAAAACTCCTTCAATTCATGGAAACTCCCTAAATTCATCAAATTTCTCAAAATTCATGAATTTTTCATAAAATCATCAAAATATTATAAAATTATAGAAAAGGCACCACATGACCGTGGCTACGACCGGCCGACCATGCCTTGGCCTCAGCGGTCCCACGCCTCCTCATTCCCTATTTTATAATTATTTTCCATCATCTCGTGGTGTTTTCCTCAGTTCCGTCGAAACCCTAATTTTGGCATATTTTCTCGAATGGATGCTTAATTGCACGACAGAAAATATCAAAATTCTAAAGACTGAGACACGGACGCCTTGGGGACACTAGTACGCTATCTTGACCGACCAATATTGGCTCTTTGGCTTACAGAAGCCGGTCCCATCAATTTTCACAGTTTTGACCTAATTTGCACAATTGCACGTATTAGGTCCAAGACTCTTCCAAACACTTTGGATTTTCATGAAGTGATCATCAGGCGGTCACGTGACTACCCAGGGTCAGTTTCATGACCCATGGTCGGTCCCTCACTCTGTCATAATTAATTAGGTTTTCTCACCTAAGGCTCAGACGAGCATTTTCGAATAAATGATTAAATCAACATTTGATCATTCTTTCACCAACAAATCGTCAACTCTTCAGGAGTTCTTTGTATTTGCTCACATGAGCATATGGACACTACATGGTTGATCCATGGTCCCATGTAGTCGCTCCCTCATTCGTCCCATGGTTGAAATTCTGACGAACCATGAATTGATCATCAATTGATCAAATTAGGGTTTCTGAATCCAAGGATCATCATTCCAGATTCCAACCTTAATAATTTTACAACGACCTCATGGTCATTAATTTTATTAATTATGCTCGGTTCAACGACCAGTATTCTAATTAATATTTTTGGTACGCTGCCAATAATCAATCAGATGAGCAACACATGCTCAGACGATCAAATATTCAACAATTCATCACATGAGAAACACTTGCTCAGATGATAAATATTTTCTCAAACCAAGGGATATTGGTTCAACAATCAATATTCAACAATCCATCGAATGAGCAATACTTGCTCACTTCATCGTAAGAACTATACCTCTGTCTCATGACATGTTCAACTCATGAGTTTCAGAACATCATGTTCAACTCAGCAACTACATGGACTCATCGTCCCATCAAACCACGAAGTCTTCAATTGACTAACATACCACGAGACGTCAATCGTGTCACTTTGGGGGGATATCACTTAGGGTTTTGGTATAGCGGTCTACTGAACGTGTTTTCAAACACACGATGGAATGTGAGAAAGTCGTGCAATCAGTTGAAGGAATTCACTAGATATTGGGTGGAAAATCGACCAAGTCTCCACACGTTGAGCAACTGGTTTCAAACACGATCTCCACTTCCCCACTCCTTGATTCCATCAACTGTCACACTTCATGGGGTCATGGTGTCTAAAATTCCAGCAATATAAATAAGTCTCTGAATCATGATTGAATCATCAGCATCAACAGTATCATCAATCTCACGTCTCATCGACAACTTAGAGATCATCAACTCATCAATTGAGCAACTACTCTCAATTGAGAAATTTCAATCATTCAGACTTATCATATTCAGAATTCACACACCCACAATCTTTGATTACCATTGATTCCACACATTCCCATCTTCCCTCCTACAGATCAACCCATCCTCTCTTGTGACCGAATTTACTCTGGAACGGTCATTGTCTTGATTTAGGCCGTAGTACTACAGATTGATCTCTCGAACCTAAAACACCCCCTTTGTAGCGGTGCATCTGTGTGAGGTTTAACATTTCGCTCGGTTCGAGGAGTCTCCTCCGTACGGTCGTCTCCTCAATTCCTTAAAAACCAGCAAATCGTTTTTCTCCATCTACACTCACTCAGTCTCTACTACCAGGGAAGATAATCATATTTAGACAAATATATGAAATCATAAGGCATAGCAAAAAGAATCTTCTCCTTCTTGTAGCTAGTTTTATATTTTGGGGTTTTATATTTTCTTCATTTTTTCTTGAAAAAAAACGAGAAAAAAAATCCACATAATATAGGTTCTAGGAATCAAACGGTGGTTAGAATGGTTTAGTAGCAGGAACCTGAAGAGTTATAAATTCCACTCGTGTAAGGTCAATTTTCTTTTCTTTCTGATGTTTCTCAAATTTAGTACCTATGTTATGCAATTGGATCTTGTTTTTTTGTTTTTTTTCTTGATGAGATTAATTGTGGGTTTGTCTTTAGTTGATTAAGTATATTGTGGGTTGTTTCTTATTCTACTACAGGAGTACATGCCTGATTCAGAGATTCCAAATATCATAGGATTCAAGCGATTCAGGATGGTGATTGTGTCGGTTCATCTAGTTTGAGTCGATTCACTAACTAACTCGGATAATGAGTCGCATTTGTGGAAATGTATCAGATTCAGAAGCCCAAATTGTTTTTCTTTTATGTTGAGTCGAATATGGACCAGTGGGTCGGGTCCAGCGAAATCCATATTCGAATTGTTCATCTTCTCTACCCGTTTCTCTGCTACTGCAGATCCTTTACAGTCCGAATCATCTGATCAATCTAATGAGTTTTTTCAATAATTTTGAACTTGAAATCTGTTTGTTTGGTCGTATATGTAGTATGTTTGTGGTCAATCTGTTTAATTATGTAGATTTGGATTTGAATTTCATGAAATTGTAATATGTGTTTGTTTTTTTGTAAAAAAATCGTGACAGACAAAATTGCAGTTTAAGTGACCATATAGAAGGCCTCCTTAACAGTCGGCCAAAAATGGTAATAATTCAGAGACGGCTCTTAGACATCTCGGAATTTTTCCGTGTTTTTTCTTATTCCGCTACGGTCATGATCTGTATAAGGTCAACTGACCGTTGATTGTGCGTCGAATCACAATATCTGAAACTTAGATTATGGGAACGTGATTTTAAACCTGAACAACAAAAATCTTCTAGTGCTTTTGTATGGATTCTGTTTCCAGGACTGAGTATTGAATATTGGAAGGAGGATATTCTTATGTCCATGGGTAGTGCAATTGGTTGACCAATCCGTCTTGATTCCACAACTCTGAAAAAGAAATTGGATATTATGCTAGTATTTTGTTGGAAATTGATTTAGCCAATGCTATCCCTGATAAGGTAGTGGTTGTATCAAAATATTGTAAGTTTGAGCAAGAAATTAGAGTATCAAGAATGCGTAAGTTTTGCAGTCAATGTAAGGTTGTGGGTCACTTGGTCACAGAATGTAGAGTGGCAAGGAAGACTCAAGTTGCTGGTGGTCAAAAGCATATTAATCAAAAGCCTCAATGGAGTTACACTCCAAATAAAGTTTCAATTCAAAATTCTGGTGGATTTGATATTTGTTTTCATTCAAAAGATGATAAGGAAGGGAGTACATCAATGGTTAGTGATGATGTTTTAAGTGAAAAGGTAGATGAGCTTAATATAATTCATTCTAATAGTACCACTCCGGCTTGTAAGGATAATTGTTTTACTGGTGTTCTAGAATCCCCTATTGAGTTTCCTGAACTATCTGTTGAAAAACTAATTGATGTAGGCAATTGTGGTCAACCTTTACAAAATACTGGTGGTGTGTCAGAACCTGTTATGGTAACACCTCAAGTTAACTCTGAAATACCCAACAATACATCATCTGAAATATTATCTGCTCAAGTATTGTCAAATATCAATTCTGGTGGAGCAAATTTGGAAGGATGTATCAGGTAATATTAATAAACTCATAAATATTCATACCAATTCTGTTTCTGATAAAAAATTTGTATCTCCAAGCAAATTTCAAGTATTGGTAGAGGTAGCTGAAAAACAAGATCAATTTTTTTCTAAAGTGATTAGTAAACCTACTAAAGGAAAAGCTACTAAAGGTGTTCCTAATGTGGTAACAAGAAAATAAGATCATACTTCAGTCAAATCAAATTTAAGAGTGGGAAGTTCTACTACTTCTCATACCAATCAATCTCAATGAGAGTAATCTTTTGGAATGTCAGAGGTTTGAAAAGGATTCAAGCCAAAGACAAGTTAAGAAGTTTAGTAAGTAATTTTAATCCTTCTTTGTTATGGGTTATTGAGCCCAAAATAAGAGTGTCCAATAATGTTAGTAGAGGCTTGAAACTTCCTGGGATGTGTCAGATGATCATTCATAATTCTAGTGAACAATCTAAAGGTAATATTTGGTTATTCTGGCATAGTTCTTTGCCTAGACCAACTGTAATTTCATCCACCAGACAAGCTATCACTGTTCAAATTGGTGAAGTTTTAGTAACTAGAATTCATGTTGCATGTCTTACAATTGATAGGAGAGAATTGTGGGAGGAATTGGTGGAGATTAGTGACATGAATTTACCATGGATGGTAATTGGAGATTTTAATGTGGTTTTGAGTATTGAAGAAAAGGTTGGAGATAGAAAACATTTATTGGTGTCCATGAATGATTTTAGAAATTGTCTTGAAACATGCAAACTATTACAAGCTTCTAAGGTCTGGCATTAAATTTTTTTGGTGCAACAACAGAGCTGGTAAGAAGAGAATTCTTTGCGATCTTGATAAAGCTTTCTACAATAAAAAATGGTTAGATCTATATGAAGGTTGGTGTTATAAAGTTGGAGTTAGAGGAACTTCAGATCATGGTGCTTTATTGGGTGGTGTTACAAAATTAGAAAAATAAAGAAATATTCCTTTCAGGTATCAATCAGTTTGGACTTCTCATCCTAACTTTCTAAATGTAATAGCAGAGTCATGGGCAGAGGAATGTTATGGTAATCCTGCTTTTGTATTTCTCAGTAAACTTAAAAGACTGAAACAAATCCTTAAAATATAGAATTAGGAGGTTTTTGGTGATTTGGGAATTAAGATGAAGCAAGCTGAAGAGGAAGTTTTATCTTCAACTCTGTTGTCTGATGAAGATCCTGAAAAATATTGAACTTTTGAATAAGCTGGTGACTGCTAGAGGTAAACAAGAAATTGCTTCTAAAAAATATAATGAACTGATGAGAGCTAAGTCAAGAGTAAAATGGGTGAAAGAAGGTGGTGCTAATACTGGTTTTTTCCATACATGTATGAGAATAAGGAAGACTCAAAATAATATCTTTGAATTGGAAAATGCAGATGGTACTTTAGTCACTGAACAAAAACAAATTTCAGATATACTGGTTGCACATTATGAAAATAAATTTGAAGCAAGAAGTGTGGAGTCTGCAGAAAATATTTTTGAAGTTATTCCTAAGGTGTTGAATGAGGAAGATAATTGTTTCTTAGATGCAATTCCTTCTCCAGATGAAATAAAGGAATCAGTTTTTGCAATGGAGGCTAATAGTGCTCCTGGTCCAGATGGATTTCCAGGATGCTTTTACAGATTTGCATGGGAAGTTATTGGAGGTAAATTAGTAAAAGCAATCCAATATTGTTGGAGTAGCAGATTTATACCAAAAGGTTGGAACTCTAACTTCCTATTTTTATTTCCTAAAATTCAAGGTGCTAAAAAAGCTGATCACTTTAGACCAATTGGATTAGCGAATTTTAATTACAAGATTATTACAAGAATTATAACTTCAAGAGTTAGTACAGTGATTGGAAGGATGATTTCAATACAACAAGGTGCATTCACATAAGGAAGAAACATTCATGAAAAATTGTACTTGCTTCAGAATTGGTAAATGGATTGAATATCAAAAGAAGGGGTGGTAATGTAGGTATTAAATTAGATATTACTCAAGCACATGACTCACTAAGTTGGTATTTTCTTTTTGAAGTATTGAGAAGATTTGGTTTTTCTAAAGTTGGCATTAATTGTTTGAGAACTATCTTTGAATCAACTAAAATATCAGTGCTCATTAATGGTGGTCCTTATGGTTTCTTTGGAGTTAGAAGGGGACTGAGGCAAAGGGATCCATTGTCTCCAATACTTTTTGTTCTAGCTGAAGAAGTCTTAAATAGAAACATTTCTCATATGGTGCAGAATGGAAGCATAAAAGCAATGATGAATAGAGGTGGATATCAACCAACTCATTTGATGTTTGCAGATGATATTTTCATCTTCTGTAATTGTTAGAGCACTGGTCGGTCGAACTCGTAAGCGTTTCTATCTCAAGCTTGTTTGACAAGTTTAGTTGCCAAAACTATAAGTCTTGATTTCTAGTTTACTTATAGCTAAGTCTCGGACTAGAATAGAAAGTGTAGTTGAGCTCTAGACTCCACAACGTTCATCATACAAAGACGAAGAACTACTCAAGAAACTGGTGGAACTTCATCGATTAAAAGGTATGTGGAGAGTTGAACTTATCTATCACTCAAAAGTCTATCTACTCTATCTCCTATCTTGAGACAAAAGTCGTATTGCTATATAGACTTCGATTATACACATTTGCTATCTCGAGCCGAGTTTATCTCTCTTATCTATTTCTCGAAATGTGTGTTGGTAAGATTTCGCTTTGGCCAAGTTCATTTTTACAAGTGACGAAAGTCATGTTGATTATTTCAATATCTTGAAAATCGCTTTGATAAATAATAGTGTGTGAATAACCTCTATTTAACATTCTCTAAGAATGTTTCAATGATTGAAATGAGAGTTTAGAATATATAACCTTGAATGGATATAAACATTGTATGTGAACTCATATATGTGTAAGTCCATAATCCTTGAACCAAAGTATGCGTACTTTCCTGCTCAGGATAACCGGAACTAAAGTCCACGTACCTGTACGCGTACTGTCGGAAGTTCACGTCCCGTGAATTTCTGGTGGAGTTTGTGAACTGAAAACAAACTTAATCTGGGTATTTAAGTATGCGTACCGGTATGCATACTTGAGTTGGTTATTTTCTGAAAACGGTTTATTCGTGAACTTAAACTCATATAAACTAAGGAATGCATATTTGCAAACTGTGGCTATAAAGTTCATGAATTGATTCGAGTGAATCAAAATCGTTTTTGCTTCGATTGTGTCTTGTATAATTCTAGAGATCTAAGCAATTGAACAAATTTTTAGCTAGTTCTTTTGAGTCATTTGAACTAGTTATGGTGAAGATGAATATGGTTGATATGAAAGTGCTCATATGGTTAACCATTTGGTTAACTACTGTTGAACCAACTAGGTGTACACGTTTAGGTACGGTTACACAAACCTAAATGAACGTGCATTTCATTTGTGTATAACAAGCTAAGTTCGATCTAACGGTTGAAAGATATAGCTTGAATCTAATCAGGTTTTCATCTACCGGTGAATATTGAATGCTTTGTTGCCAAGGTAACTTAGATTGCAAACCCTGATTTGGAAGACTTTATAAAGGATAACTCTAGCAACTGGAAACCTAATCCCCATACCTTATGTGTGATACTAATTGTATAAGATAAAGTCAATTCTCCTTTAACCTTAGGTTTCTACCGAGACCCTGTAGGTTAACAACTTGAAGATTTCATTGGGATAGTGAAGCCAGGCCTAACTATTTTCTCGGTAGTTGCGTGATCTGATCTTGATGTTTCTATCGTATTGAGTACAATTGTAAAATTGGCTCGAGATTAATTTATCCGATAGGCAAGATAGAAAAGTGGTCACAAACACATTCGTCTCATCGTTTGTGATTCCACAATATCTTGTTTCGCTAGTCGATTAAGATTATTATGAGGTGATTGATAATACTAGGTTGTTCTTCGGGAATATAAGTCCGAGTTATTAATTGGTTCTTGTTCACCTTGATTTATCAAAAGACGGAACAGAACTCGTAGGTATTTCTATGGGAGACAGATTTATCTATTCTTGTAGACTTTTCTGTGTGATACAAATTTGTTTATTAAAGTCTTCGACCTTTGGTCGTAGCAAGTCTTAGTTGTGGGTGAGATCAGCTAAGGGAATCAAGTGCGTAGTATCCTGCTGGGATCAGAGATGTAAGGAGCGCAACTGTACCTTGGATCAATATGAGATTTATTGGGGTTCAACTACTGTCCAGACTGAATTTAGTTTGTAGTAGGCTAGTGTCTGTAGCGGCTTAATACAATGTATGTTCAATCTGAACTAGGTCCCGGGGTTTTTCTGCATTTGCGGTTTCCTCGTTAACAAAACTTCTGGTGTTTGTGTTATTTCTTTTCCGTATTATATTTTGTTATAAAATTAAAATATCACAGGTCGTACGTTGAATCAATCAATTGGGAAATCCGACCTTTGGTTGTTGATTGAAATTGATTGATATTTGAACATTTGTCTTTGGTACCATTCAAGTTACTTTCTCTTGTATTCAATTAGACTCGCAGATTTATATTTGCTTGAGTAAGTATTGAATCGAGAAATTGAGATATAACTCTTTGATATACTTTTTATTAAGATCGAGTCTGACTGCCTAGTTGATTCTCTTAAAAGTATATTGGATTTAGTCCATACAGATTGCCAAGTGAACTATTGGGTGAGGTTGTTGTACCCCTACTTTTTCAATTGGTATCAGAGCAGGCAAACACGTTTAAAGACCTCAAAAGTCTGTGTTCGTAGCGATCTGACTCTATGGACAAAAATTCTATCTCCATAAATATACCGCCAGTCTTCGATGGCTCAAACTACTTATGGTGGAAAATTGCTATGCGTAATTTCTTCAAGCTCGTGATTTTCAAACATGGGTACGTATTGTTAATGGCTATACTCCTCCGGTTGATACAGTAGGCGATGTGTCTTGACCTAATGATATTGGTGCATATACTCCAGAAGAAATCCTTGCTGCAAAGAAAAACTATGACGAATTAAATGCTATCATACATGCCATTACCCCAAATCTTCAGCATCATGTGACTACGTGTTTAAAATCTAAAGATGCATGGGATATCTTAGAAACCGTATTTGAAGGGAATACCTGTGAAAAAGAAGCCAGGCTTCAAAACCTAAATTCTGATTGGGAAAACCTTTGTATGGAAGTTGAAGAAACATTTGATGAGTTTAATAGTGTCTGAAATTGTTAATGCATCCTTTGCATTGAGTAAGGCTATTCCTGGAAAGGACATTGTGATGAAAATTCTCAGATCTATGCCATCCAAATACGATTCTAAGAAGCATGCGAATAAAAAGCCTCATGACATTTGCGTCTTAAGACACTTATCAGCTCCCTAATGGAGGGTGCCTCCCTTATGTCCCCCCTGGTTGCCCCTTCAAGGAGGCGTACTTCTACCATACAAGGTTAGATCCTCCCATCCAGTCTTAATAACAACCAGTTGTTTTCACAGCCTCTTATCCCTTTTACCTATAGGGCTTATGGTTACGAGACTGCACCCTAAGTGGGGTTTTCTTCAGGCCGAGTGCAGTATAAGCCAAGACTTGTCAAGAATGGCAAGGTGCGCTTGAAACGCCCCTGGCACTCTTGACTCAACCGTGTACCTCGGCGCCTTGATCAGATCTGCACTCCTTGGGAGAGTCCTTATTACCTTAGTCTCCCAACCTAAGTCATATGCTTAAGCTGAGAATTCAAGGTGCCTCTCTCGGATGGGCTTTATTGACCCCAAATCTCCATGACTCAGGCTCCGGTGGCGGTGTAGCCTTTCCCTGAGCCATGCAACAGGTACCCCCTAATATGACGTACTTTAGGTCTTACATTTTCCTCTTGCGAAATTTTATTCGCGAACTAGGGTGTACGCCATAAAGGTTCGCCCCTTTCTTTTATGTCATTGTTTTGTGATTATCTCTGCGAAAATTTCGCACATCATGGTCTTGTTTTGATATGAAAAATCTTGCAATTATTCTTTCAGAATCCATAACTTCTCAAATCTTCTTACTGATAATATCTTTTTAAGTACAACCTGTTCCACGGTCTATCAAGTCTATGACCAACATCTCTACCTTCTGGATCCATTAATCTATAAGCTCCTGTTCCAACTATCTCCTTAATGATGTAAGGTCCATCCCATTTTTTCGCTAATTTTCCACCATTTTCTCGCTGATATATTGGTGTCTCTCTCAGAACTAAATCTCCTGGTTGAAATTCGCGTATTTTGACACGTTTATTATATTCTCGGGCTAATCTTCGCTGATAATTCTCCATATGTTGTAAAGCTTTTTCTCTTCTTTCTTTTAATTCATCAAGTTTGTTTAAGATCAAACCCGCACTAATATTTTTCTCTCTTTGTTGTCGGAATAACAACTTCTGTTGGTAACACCGCTTCAACTCCGTATGTTAAACAAAAAGGTGACATTCTAGTAGCTTCTCTTCTAGTTGTATTATAATCCCATACTACATTATGTACTTGTTTGCACCATGTTCTGTGATGTCCTTCAAATTTCTTCTTTAATATATCTGCGATCGTTTTGTTTGTTGCTTCTACCTGCCCATTAGCTTGTGGATACAAAGGAGTAGACTTTCCACATTTTATCTTAAATGCATTAAGTAACATTTCTATGTTTTGTCCTTCAAACTGTTTCCCATTATCAGATACCAACTGCGCAGGAATTCTGAATCTGCAAATGATGTTTTCGAATATGAATGTAAAGATATCTTTGTCGCGAATATGTTGTACTGCCTTCATTCTGTCCATTTTGTGAAATAATCTGTTGCGACTATTAAGTATCTTCTTTGTCCAGAACTTGTTAAAAATGGCCCCACAATATCTAAGCCCCACTTTCCAAAAGGCCACACACTGGTTGAAGATGATAATGGTGCTCCCGGTGCATGTATTTTCTTTCCATGTCGCTGAAAATCTTCGCAACGTCTTGATATTTGTTTTGCATCTTCGTGCATGTATGGCCAGTAATATCCTTGCATTTTTGCTCTATGTGCCAAAGATCTTCCCCCGCTATGATTTCCAGCGTCTCCACTGTGTAACATCTTTAGCACTTTTTCTCCTTCCTCTCGTGTCAAACATCTGAGTGATGGTCCATTAAAGGATTTTCGGTATAGCAGCCCATCTCTTAATTCATAATTCGTTGCACGGCTTTTTAACTTGTGTGTTTCCAATCTATTTCTTGGTGTTTCTCCTTTCGCCAAATATACGTGGAGTTCCATTCTCCAGTCTGTGATATTGTTCGTTTGTTCTTCTTCTTCATTGTCTATTATCATCACGTCCACTTCTTCTTCTTCTTTATTGATTGATGGTGACATAAGTGTTTGTATTTTTATGCATCTCGCAGTTGGATCTGTCATCATGCTTGAGATGAAAGCAAAAGCGTCTGCGAGTCTATTATCCTTCCTTGAAATGTGCCTCCATTTCATTTTTGGGATTTTCGCTGATAATTCTTCAACGAGCTTCTTGTATTTCTTTAAGGATGGTTCATTTGTAGTATACTCTCCCTTTATTTGGCGAATCGCTAGTGATCCTTGCATTTTCTAGTTTCATTTCCATTGCGAATTTTAAGGCATGTATCACAGCTTCATATTCTATTTCGTTATTAGTGGATGCGAATTCCAATCTGAATGAAAAAGCCATCTTTATTCCTTCTGGAGAAATTAAAACAATTCCAACTCCATTTCCTTCTCCATTTGATGATCCATCTACCAATATCTCCCATCTATTTGGTTCTGTTAATAAATCTTTTGGATCTCCGTGTTCTTCTTCTATATCCATCATTTCATCTACTGCTTCATCTTCTTCTAAAGGAAATTCTGCCAAGAACTCTGCAACAACTTGTGACTTTGGTGAAGACAAAATTTCATATTTAATATCAAAGTGGCCTACTTGTGTATTTCATCTCTCCACTCTTCCCGATCTTTTAGAATTCTTCATTACTGATTCAATTGGTACTTTTGTTAATACCTTTATCTTATGCGCCTGAAAATATATGCGGAGCTTAAATAATGCATAAACTAATGCTAAGATTAACTTCTCAATCTTTGAGTAATTCTTCTCGGCAGTATTAAAAGTTTTGCTAATGTAATAAATGGGTTTCTCCACTCCTGCGTCTACTCGCAATAATACATCACTTAATGCATGCGACGTCGTCGCAAGATAGATCAATAATTCTTCTCCCGATTCTGCTTTTTGTAAAATAGTTGTATTCATCAGATGTTTTTTGATCCCTTTAAAATCTTTTTCACATTCATCAGTCCATTTAAATTTCACACCCTTCTTGAGTATGTCGAAAAAATATCTGCATTTGTTTGATGATCGCGAAATGAATCTCCCCAGCGAAGCTAGAAGCCCATTCAACTTTGTACATCTTTTATTGTTGTTGGTGTTGGCATGTCACGAATTGCTTGCACTTTTTCTGGATCAACCTGTATTCCTTCCTTTGATACAATGTAGCCTAAAAAAATTTCCGATGCAACTCCAATAGTACACTTCTCAGGAGTCAATTTAATGTTATACTGCCGCATTTGTTCAAAAATCTCCCTCAGGTCTTGTACATGGTCTTTAGCTTCTTTGCTCTTTACTAACATTTCATCCACGTATACTTCTAATGTTTTGTGTATCCATTTTGCGAACACCTTCTCTACCATTCTTTGGTATGTCGCTCCCGCGTTTCGCAAACCAAATGGCATTTTCGTGTAATAATATAAACCTCTAGGGGTGAAGAAAGCAGTATGTTCTTGATATTCTTCAGCGAGAGGGATTTGTTTATACCCTTTGTGCCCATCTAAATACGATACTCTATCATTTCCCGCTGCGGATTCCACCATTTGAGGAATATCTGGTAACAGAAAACTATCTTTGGGGCAAGCTTTGTTTAAATCAGTGAAATCTATGCAAATCCTGATTCCTTTGTTTTTCTTTGGGACAATGACCATATTCGCTATCCATTCTGGGTATTTAGCTTCTCTTATGATTCCCGCATCAAGCATTTTCTGTAGTTCTTCTTCTATTTGGGAATGGTAAGTTGTTGCAATTTTTCTTATTCTCTGTTTAAATGGTCTCACATTTTTGTTAATCTCCAACTTGTGGCATGCAATTGATGGATCTATTCCCAGTATCTCATCCATGCTTCCTGCGAAAACATCTTTGTATTCTCGCAAAAGGTTAACAGTTCTTTATTCTTCTTCCACATCCATTTTGGTTCCAATTCTCAATATTAGAGGTTCTTCTATAGTCCCAACGTTTATTTCTTTTGTTGGTTCTGCAGCAGTGTAACTGGGTTTAGGTTCTCCCATTGGTGTTGGTCCTTTTATTGTATTAAGGCTTGTCAAATTTGTGCAACAATCCTGAAGAGGCAATAATACAAAAGAAAAAGATAAGACGAGATCAATGGGTTTTCGCATGAAAGTGCGAAGACGTCCTGCGATTTCGTCGCAAGACGGCAATGTCATGGGGCTTTATTTTCGCAAGAATATTTAGGCATGTCATATTGTCGCAACATTCCTGAAGAGGCCACAATACAAAAGAAAAAGTTAAGGAAAGATCAATGGGTTTTTGCATGAAAGTGCAAGTACGTCATGCGATTTTGTCGCAATGACAAGAGGTGGCATAATAAGACCTTTAATTAGGAAGGCAAAATAAGACCACACAGGAATGAAATTTTGAAAAGAATCAAAATTCACGTCGCATAAGTTAGCGAAATTATAAATAATTAACTGTGAAATTAAGGCATAAAATAAGAAAAATTTATAAAATCTCTCATTTGGATACAAATAACAGAGGCAAGTATGGGAATGAATGAAATTAGAAAATGTTATTTGTCTCCATATGATAGATTTACTGAAAGATTCAAAAATTAATGATTATATTGATTAACTGTATTGCAAGGAAGAATTGTTTTAATGAATGCAGGTCAAAATGAAAGAAACACAAATATACAGAAAGAAGGAATAAATGTACAAGTATTACAGAGAATCAAAGAAAGAAATAAAGACTACTTCTTAGTTGATCCTTCATTATCTTCATCAGGCTTGTTCCCTTCTTCGTCTGCGTCAGAATCTTCATCACCATCAGAACCTTCATCACCATCAGATTCTTCATCATCAGCTTCGCTATCAAAGATAATCAAACTGGGAGTATTCTGTGGGATTTCTTCCAAGAGACAAGGATAATCAGAATGTGGGATATTATGATCGTCACAAACCATTTGGATAGTTTGATTGCGAAAATGCATAGCATCATTCTTAAAATTCGCAACAATGATCTTAATTTGATTCTTTAATCTTGAATACTTGTCGCTGCGAGAAGAAAGATTCTTTGCGAGTTCCTCCTTTTCAGCTTCGAGTTCCTCAATCTTTTCAACATATCTACTTTCAGAATCTGCGAGCAAAAGACAATCAATTATTAACTTGATAAAAATTCATAAGAAGCAAAAGATTAGTAAAGACGAGCAGTTAGTAACCTTCTCTGTCAGAAATCATATCTCTAATCAAGGTTGTATGCTCAACTTGGAGACTAACATTTACACCTAAATCTTTTCTGGCATCATCTAAGATTTTCGCAGCCCAAAAAAATTCATCCTCATTACTTATAAGAAGACGAGAACGAATTTGATTTTCCCTTTCGCAGAGTTCGATGTTCTTACGGCTAGCTTCATCTCGTTCAAGTTGAACTTCAAGAAGAGTCTCTTGGAATTTCGCCAAAGCCTTAGCACCTTGATCAGATATGCGATCCTTGTCATCTATGAGACCACTAATTTTAGTTCTTAACTCATTGGTTTTCTCTTTAGAATCAAGAAAGAGACGCTTAAACCGGTTGGCTAAGCCTAAACTAGATCTATGGTCAATTTCTAAGAGGTGAAATTTAAATCTAAGCTCATTTAGAGAAAGAGGTGAAATTCTATCATTTGAGAAACTATTTAAGGAATTGTTAAGACGCTCAAGAAGGGTATCATTATCCAAGGCATTAGGAAATGAACGAAGAAGGGTAGCTTCATCAGAAATACCATAAATGTCTGCAAAAAGGATCATTTAAATAAGATAAAACAACATGATGAATGAATGAAGGGAAAAGAGAAAAGTAACATACCGTAAAGATGATTATTAGCTTGCTGAAGACTAGAGATTTTGTTCTTATACGAAGAAGAATCAATTTCTATTTTTCTCGCGAAGATCTTTAACTTCAGCTTCCAATTCTTCATTCTTTGTGCGAAATTGAAGATTCTTCTTTTCAAGATTTTCGCGTCTCCTCTCTAGATCCGAGGCAACAGCGAAATAAGCTTTTCCAGCCTGCGAGAAAATATAATAAATATTAATATAGAAAGAAATTTTGAGTTATGACAATGAAGAAATAAAAGGATAAAAATATACCAGACTATTGAGGGAATGCAAGAAGTCGGGAGTCACTGATCTATAAACTCCACGAAGAGAAATATCACCATACAACAAAGGGACATCGCAAAGTGTAGCGAGAGCCTTGCAGGTGTTGGCGAATTGGTTATCTCCCATTCCTTGCAGAGAATCAGAAAAGAGGCCAAAGAGCTTAGCCATAGAAGATTCAGGAGGAAAATCTTCACTTGCGGCAAGATCATCATTGTCCTCATCATCCTTGTCACTTTCGGAATTTTCATGAGGAGGAATATTTGAAGGAGAAGAAGAATGGACTTTACTTTTCTTTGAAGGAGGAGCAGTTGATTTTTCTCTGCGAAGAACACCTTTACCTTTATCACCAGTCCCCGCAACATCAGCAGGCTCTTCTATTTCAGCAATAATCTTCACACACAGATAGAAATAATAAATGGAAGCAACAGTATACAGTTTAAAATCATAAGGAAAAATTTCTTACCTCATATGTGTATGAACGAAGAGCTAACAGAGTACTAGCTTTCCCAGTCTTGTTATAACTATCTTTCAGTTTTTGGATCTGCAGAATGTCGCAAGAGTTAGCGAACAAAATAATAAAGACAATAAAGAAATATAAAGTGATCTAAATGGGAAGAAACGTACCTCTTTCTCCTTCTCAGTCCAAGAGAAAATCCAAGGTTGATAAGCAGCGAGATTCGCAGGAAGAACATTTGACCCAGCAATGTAAGGTCCTTTTAACATTAAAGGAAAAACACACCATTTATCATCTTTGGATTGGCGAGGAGTTGTGTTTTTACCAGAGTGTCAGTGAATATCTTGCATGAGAATTTTAGCTTCATCAATGTTATCTTTCCTTTTTAAGCGAATACCCCAGCGAGTATTCTCTTTCTTCATGGAGATAAGTTCATAGTTCTCAAATAAACTCGCTACTGTGTATTTCTCAGCAATTATCTCTAGGTCTGCGAATTTAGGATCCCTAAGTTCTTTGGAGTACAGAGATCCTTTACCAGCAACACGGTTAGCGAACTTTAACATCAAACGAATGCAGTCCCCACTCAGTTGGAAGATAGCTCGCGAAAATCCTGGGTGAGCGAGAATTTCATAGAATAAAGGAAGATCTGGGTTATAAAGAGGAATAGGGAGACCTGCGAGAATCTGACCTGGCGAAATTATGATTTATTGATCATCACAGTACTGATCAGATAAAAGTTTGACAGAAAGAATTGATTTGGCGTTTTCACCAGGAATGGTAGAGAGTGTGAAACCTTTATCAGCAAGATCTTTTTGGACATCTTTTAAATTCTTCCCATGTCTATGACCACTTGGAGCAATGTTTGAATATAGAGTATGGGAATGAATAAAAAGTAAGAAGATTGAAGGGGGGAAAATTACAGTAGCAGAACTTGCAGAAGAATAACAGAGTTGCAGAGATGAGAGAATAAAAAGAGAAGAGAAAGTAAAAATAAAGTGGAAAGAAGAGTAAGAAGAGTATATAAGGAGATTTTTTTTTACTCAAAGAAATAAACATCATTAAGACGAAAATACGTGAGCGGTTGAAAAGCAGCGGTTACAGAAGACGTGTCAAGAAACAGATGGAAGAAAGAATACGTGTGATAAATGCAGAATATGAAGAGATGAACAGCTGCGGCATTTCTCACATCATTCTCTACTTTCAAGAGAAGATATGAGAAGAGGAAAGATGTAGGATCAGAATCTCGCAACGATAATGTCTCAGCGAAATTATCAACTACGCAACACAACAACGTCGCAGAACAATTTCGGAAATGATACGATAAACGACGTCAGCTAGAATCACGAGAAAGATGTGATAGTTCTGCGAAAATTAGAAAGCTTGCGAAATTAACATTTGTAAAGTTGCGAGAATGTCGCAAACCATACACGAAAATAAAGGACAGATTAGTTGTCATCTACTATGTATTTCCCTATAAATAGTCGTTGAAGTTGTAAAGAAAGGAGAGAGATCTTTATGAGTAAGAAACAAGTAAATAGGAGAGAGAAAGTCTAGAGCATAGGTCATTCTTGATTCCTTTATATTTTCTTGTAAGAACATTCAAAGATTGATCAATAAAATTAAGAGTGTAAACCTAAAAATGAGTTGAGTAATAATGAAATCATATGAGGGGTGTAGTGTAGGATTTCCTGCAACTACAAAATCAACAGAGGCACCAGACCAAATTTTCTTAGTAAATGACTAAAGATCTTTCTTTTGAGTGTGTGTCATCGTACGTTAATTTCGGGTAGAATGGTGATCTACCCAACTTCACACCAATAGAAGCACTACTCTTTGATCTCTTGAGTGCTAATTTTGTCAATCATGAGGGTGACGTCTATAGATGAAAACCACCTTCTTGTAGTTTGATTTGCAGTTAGCACCATTCTCTTTCTCTCGCCAACAACAGATCCATAGAAACACATCATCATCAACAAGGGAGCTACATCAAAATCTACAAGGAAAGTTGAAGACGTTTGAGGTTTACAAGCAACAATACAAGATAGAGCAAATTTCATATTCGTGTAAACCAACAAACAATGAGCGGATTTTTACATATATGTTGAAGACTTACATATAAGGAGTGAAATTTTATATCCAAGTTGAAGACTTATTTTCAAGGGCGAAGAAAATCAAAAGATGAGAGTTATTGAAGTTTATGATACAAAGACGATACAAGTTGTGAAGATTCAAGTGGTAAAGTACATCTCTCATGGACATGTTAATTTTATTTCATATTTATTGTTTTAGTTGCAATCTTTTTACAAAAAAAAAATAATAAGAAAATAAAAATTAAAAAAAAATGAAAAGAAAAGAAAAATACAAAAAGATTTGCATTTAGGTTGTTATTTGTTCAATAAGGCCATGGGGAAGAAAAATATATAAAGAAGTTTCAAGCAACAAGGAAATAGAGGAAAAGAATTACAAATTGTCAAGGATCTACGGAGTTCAAGAGTTTATCATCAACCGTTGAAGACCGAAGACGAAGACCGAGAAGAAGAAGAAGACGAGCCGAAGGAAGATGTTTCTATTGGATGCTATGAGAGTGGTGCTTTCGTCACTGCCGATCGGACGTGAAGGAGGTAAGTACTTCCATCCTTGATATAGTGGTTGATTTCCTTTCTTAGAGATCATCAGAAAAATATCTTTATTTTCCACGATTTGGTGGAGTCTCCGGAAATAATTCGGAAGGTTTCCTTCCCACCATTCAACGTGTGTAGGATTCTCTCTTCATTCTTACCTGCACACATGTGAGACCCATAAAAAATCTGTCTTATTGAGTGCAATTATCATAAAATCTTTTTAAGTGAGGCAGAAGTCGAGGCGAAATGCTTATTGATCGCTCTCAAACACGCATTCTCTCATTATGGTGTGGTTATTTCTCACTCAAGATTTGAGAATGAATATGTTCTTTGGTATTTCTAACTTCTTATTACTAGCATGCAGAAACTCTATGTCCTAATAGCTCTTTGGATGGTTGGGAACCTGGAACGCTTTGAAGTTGGAGTAGGTTTTGTGGGTATATCTCTTGTAAGCCCTCACGAGACTATAACTCGTCCACTAGGGACATCTAGGGGTTTAAAGGCTTGTTACACGTGCTAAGTGTGACTGTATCCTCGACGACATGGAGTTGTTGTATTTAGACAGTCTGCTCGAGGACTAGCAAAAGCCAAGTGTGGGGGAATTTGTTAAGAGCATATTTTGAATATATTTAGTGTCAATTCCATGTTAGTATGTGTTGGTTTTCTTGCAAATTATTGTATATTACGTTTGTTTTCTCTTATTTCTGTTTTATTAGGTGAATCATCCGAAAAGAAGTAAAAAGAGCTACAAAGTGAAGTCTACAAACGGAGAAGGGCCAAAGACCAATCTGAACTCATTCAAGTACAAGATTTCTACTTTTCATTTTGTAGAGGACGAGAAGACCAAGCCAACGGCGAAAGAACGGAGTCATTCTCAGTTAGTATGAAGAAGTTATGAGCAAAACAAGAACTTGGAAGACTAAAAGGGAAAATGGTCAGTTTACAGGACAAGTGATATTGGCACCTCCATTATACGTTAAGGGATAGTCTTTCTCTTAAGGGGCAGCCAAGTTCAAGGGAATTGCTAAAGGCAGTTCGGTCTTTTACAAAGGGGGAAGCAAAGATTCATAATCTGATAATGGCACACGGCTTAATACTCGGGGCAATTCGTCTTCCCTATTTCTAAACAGAACACAGCAATGGCATACAGAACTTGATGATCATGACGGCGATGCATTTGAGCAGCATTGTTATTCGAATTTGAATACATCACTGGGTTATTGAAGGTAGCGGGAAACTTGGGTATCAGCCTGATTCCGTAATCAGTGAACTCGAGCTTGGCAGTGTAACATGGTTGCTGCCATTTTCGACGGTTATCGATGGAGCTGTGAATGAAGGCAGCTGATATAGGAGCTTGGAGAGAAGCCAGGGAAGATGCAAGATGCTGTTACTCGTCACGGTGATGGAGCATCGGAGCTGTTATTAAGCCCGAGTAATAACAGGGGAAGAACGAGATGGAGTTGATCGTATCAATGATCAACTTTTGATGCTGTGATGATGGCAGAGAAGAAGAGCTTGCGGAAGAACAAAAGATGGAGCTGCGGATTCGACAGAGAAGAGATGGAGGAGGGACTAACTGTGTTGCTGCTGAATACCAGCCGGAGATTGGATGGTGGTAGTGAGTTGACAGTGTAGGTGGGAAGTCCAAAATCCGTACGAGTCGGAAGAAAGAATAGGGCGAGCACGTGATTGAAGGAAGAGTACGTGTGGTGGGCCGTGGTGCAGAAGTTCTGCAGGGCTCTGACGCGTTTTGGAGAAAAGTGAGGATACAATACGTACCGGAGCATCGAAGCTGGATCAATCTACGGTGTGGATGAAGACACATCGGTTCTGCTAATGTTTAACCAATGGGAAGTTGCGGTTACGTGTACTAAAATACTTCTCACACACCGAATTAGGATTTGGGATAAGTTAACCGACTTTGCATCTCTATCGTGTGCGACAATTGTGAATCCGTTGGGTATATGTAGGCTATAAATAGGACCCCGAAATCAAATGAAAAATCACTTCTTCTTTTATTATTTTTTTTTTTTTGTAGCTGGAGATAGAAAAGAGAGAAAGGTTTTATTTCATATCTAGGGTTTATTTTTTAGGGGGAAACCAAGATTTTATTCTTCTTTTCTGTATATATATCTAGCTAAATTTTACTGATTAAGGTATGATTTCAAACTCCTGATTTATGGAACTTTAATTCTTTTTCACAAGTTTATTTTGAGTTTAATTTTCTTGTCGATTGGCTCTATTATTTTTAGTGTCTAAGATTATTATTGGGTTATTCAATTGGCCATTTGAATATACCCGATGATAATTCTTCTACTAGTATTGGGACTGGTGATACGTGTAATAGTCACTCAATTTCATACACAAGTAGTACATCGCAAAAGCTGACAGAGGGATTCTGTTAAGCAATTGTGTATAGAGATGACACTAGTAAGCAGACCGAGCTTATGCGTCTGATGCTAGGATCAACCTAATTCACAAAACGTAATGCATTCGGTGGGTTACACCTTGAGAGATTATTCATGGTGGCTCAGATGGATAGAATCTGGTAGTCGAGCGCTTCCGTATCCAGTGACAACAGGAATTCCGGGGATAGCAGAGCTTATTGCTATTCTACGGTTGGTGACAATGGAAATTCTACAAGAAATAAACAAGTACTTTTATTAAGTTTCTTTTCAGTGACGGCGAATGATTCCTTAATCATCTTTATTTTATTTTTTATTCTTTTTATTATACTTTAATCAAACCAATCCCCCCTCTTTACTTTATTTTTACTCATTCAAATAACATATCAATTACACAGCTCTTTGTGGGAACGATCTCTTACTACCGCTATATTACCAGTTAATTAGTGGGAAATATCTTGGTTAATTTTTTGCACTTACGACACGCATCACACCTACCCATGTCAGGGCCTACGATCGACAAATGAACCTATAAAGGTGTCGGCTATACTAAGGACACTCGATAGATTAATGAACAAGAAGCCCCCAGAAACGCCAAAAGGCACCTATTGAACAAGAAGTCTGCCACAGCCGGCATCCTTTCGGAGCAAATCATGGGGGATGGGCGAATTCCCACTTTTTGCATCCTTGCCCACTGAGAGAGCAGATGCGATCGTCAACGATGGGTATACAGTAAAACCTCTCCGGAAGAATACTCTATATTGGAATACACTCCATATAAGAATAAAAATTTGTGGTCCCGATTTGGGCCAGTTGTATTTAAGAATAAACTCCATATTGGAATAAGTCATAAATTTTTCCGATCTCGTCTTAAGGAATCTACCTCCATATAAGAATAATTGACATTATAAAATAAATATCATAGGATTTGTCATGCATCAAAGTTTAAGATGAAGAGATTCTTGTAACCATTTTACAAAATCATTTGGCTTCAAAGTGGAATCTTTACTTTTCCGTGAACAATTTAGTACAAATATCTTTTACTCATATAATTTCATCTGTCAATTTTCGGTTATACATTTCACTCATGTAATCTCATTGGTCAATTTCCGGTGTCAAAGTTGAATTCATATTTACCTAGCTACATTTTTGTGTTTCCAATGCATATATGCGTATTTCCTCAAGTGCATGTATGATTTTTTTTTTTGGTCTATTCATGGCATACCTCCATATAAGAATATTTTTTTATGGTGCCAAAAATATTCTTATACAGAGGTTTTACTGTACTTAAAAAGGCTGCAAACACTCGCCTAACTACATGCACATTTCAATAATAATGCAAGAAAATTATAAACAAACAAAATAGTCAATAAATAAATACCACCAACAAGAAAAATTAATCCACACACCAACAAAATATCCCACAATCCAAGAGCAAACAAACAAGTCCAACAAAGGAAAACGAAAAAAAAAGCCAACATAGGAACAAAGCGCCTTAAGCAAATCAGAGCTTCTCCAACTCCTGTCGTTTCTCCTCGAGTTCTGCACGAACCGCCGCTTCAGCGGCCTCAGCACACAGCACCTCATCATTTGCTAACCCAATGTCATCAAGCAACAGATTTAGCACCACCCTCTTGCTGGAAGTCGTCTCCTAACACTTCTCTAGTTTCCCTTCTAATTGAGAAATTTGACCAGAAAGACGACTGCGAGGATCATTGCAGCTCCTCACCTTCACCAACAGCTCCTTCAGCCACGATATAGTGAATTTGACGTTGAGTGCATATTGCACGGCAGCTTCCCAGCTACGCAACCTCGCTTCATCGACAGGATCATCCCCTACATGGGTGAGTTGGTCTGCAATCTCCAAGAGATTCCTAGTCATGTAGCACAGGATAGGGACATCCAAAAGACCCTCCTTCGCCATATGACCACCACCACGCTCAACAATGTCTCTATAGGTGGCATCAAAAGCAGTTAGCACCCAGACGCCATGGACTAGGGTGTGGGTAGCGGGATCTACCCCAGCCTCTGCAGCGCTCACTACCAAAGGGAAGCGGAACCGTGCATCCTCAGAATCCTCCGTTACAACAGGGTTGGTCGTCACGTCAACAACAAGAATATCAGTATTCTTCTCCGAGAGAACAGACGAACTGCCGCCATCCACTCTAGTTCGTTTAGAAGAACCATCGACACCAGGAACCACGCGCCTGGTACCATCCATGTCGGGCTTCGTGGGTTCCTTTCGCTTCTTACTCATATCCTAGCGCCAGCCACAGTGTTAAAAATAAAATAAATATATACAATAATAATAGTATGTGTAAAAAAAAGGGGGGGAACCAACCTCGGTAATTGACGAGCCTAGCGGAGTATCATCAATTTTGGGACGAGACGCGGAGGAACTAGAAGACAATTCAGAGCCGCTGGCGGAGCCTGACAAATGAGAAATAAAAACAATCACAAAACAACTTAGATTTATAAGAAAAGAGAGGAAAGAAAGGCAAAGAGAGAGGAGTAACAAAAACAAAGGCATGTATTAAATAGGGAACTACCTGCAGGATCATTAATGGTTGTTGCCACGTGGGATGAGGACCCACCAAAGGCTGACCGGCTGGACCCAGAAGGACTCGTTGATTGGAGAACGATACTAGGAGATACTGGAAGTTCACCCCTGCCACGTACGGTCTCAGCCCTAAGAGGGTGAACTGATGATACATGAAGGCGTGGCGTCACCCAACTAGCCCCTATGGGGAGGCTAACCCATAGGTTCCTCAGATGATCCACAAACGAAGGAGTCGGGCTGACACTCATATCCTTGGGGGGCTGTGACGCGCTCCTCCGTTGACTTGGACGAGGCTGCAAAGGCACAATATTTGCAGAGGAACAAGGGCGCGGGGCAGACGATTGGTTCGCCTCCCACCTAGCTTTCTTCTTTAGACTACTCTCACTCCAGTCACACTCGGGAATATTCAAGTATTCCTCCATCACATAAGAAGGGGGCTTCCACCCTAGGCGACTGGAAAGAGGAGTTCCCTGAGGAAATGATTCCCGCCACCCATCTCGTCAAAATAAAGAGGAAAACGAAACGATAAATAGCGAAACACAAGGCCAAGGAAATAGCAAATACCTGAGGCGCCAAAGGACTAGCAGATAGCTTCACATTTAATCGCGGAGGCTTACGATCGGAAAACGACCCCTTCTTCGGCTTCGCAGGCTCACAACCCTCAGGTGGGGCCCAAGAGGTCACCACGGGATCCGAACGACCCTTGTTAGTCGGAACAAGGCGATGCTAGGCAGCTACGGCATTATCAAGTTTGATTCGGCCAGACGCATGAAGCTCCCGAAGATCCTGAACAGTCAAGTCGCGAGGAGGAGAAGAGAAAGTTCAAAGCCCGACGCCGTAATAAATCATGATACTCGTGGGCCCCTTCAGTAACTGCTAAGAGGCGCGCAGGGATGGGCTCCCTGAATGAAAAATCGATCCCTCGATCAGACAAGCGAGTCGCTCCTTTGAAGTCGTAACGATTGAAACTAGCAATGACATCCTCGATGTTAGAACTTTCTGGGGGAGGAAACCTGTGAGGAACCCCTTGATCGAACCCCACTTTCCAAGCCGCGCGATCAGGGTTGTAAGATATAGCGATGAACTTACCAGCATAGAAACCAGGAAGATAACCCGGCAACACAACCATCACTGAACCAAAATCCGCCTACGGCAAGAGATATGATAATGGATATGATCACAGCTTGGATTTTTACGTAGTACGTACTAAAAAACTATGCCTCGAAGGAAATTTGCATGAGTAAAAGAGAACCAAGAAAAAGCAAGCGAGTAAGAAAGAAAGTGACCGAGCATAGAGGTCAAATAGAGAGTAGTCAGAGGATCTGTGTTGGTGCCGATAGTAAATAACATCTAACGGTTAGAAACAAGGTCACAAATAAAGATCACATCAGGATCTTTTTCTTTTGGCAACTGTTTTCGTTACAGAGCCATTGGCATGCGCGAGCCTTATTAGTTTTGTCGTTTTCTCAGCGTTTCGGCTGTAGTACCGCCGATGCGTTAAATAACGATCATATCCCTGTTGGTATTTTATGAGTTCTCGTGATAAAAAAATATCACGATATATAGATTATAACTTTTTGTAGTTAAAACGTCGTCAACGATCTCCAGAGTCGTTATCGGAAGAAGGGAAGTAAATGAAGTTTGCTTTACGTAAAAAAGATAGAAAATTTAATGAAGTTTTAAAAGAAAAACACATATATACCGAGGAATGTAATTTAGTTGAATATGTACATCTGGTGATAAAATTTAGTGTAGAATCCAACTCCGCGTCAAAAGGTGCAATAAAATCATAATGCGCCAGACCCGATCAACCGTCTTGGTAAGGGAATGGTTCAAAATCCTTGGCCACGTCCAAATGTTTACCAAGATCTCCCTCGGGGACTTTCCCTTTCAAGTTCCAAAGAGCCATCTGTGGGTAGCCGTAAAAAACGAGAAGCTTCTTGACTGAACCATCGTCCTGCTTCACGTCTTCTTCCCGGTGAATCGCGAGTTCATTAGGCTCAGGTGCGCACGGGGGAACATGCTCCCAGTACCAAGCCTGCATGAAAGAAGCTGGGATGTAGGTCTCGATCTTGTGGGACAAACCTACCGTCTGAATATCTCGACAGAACAAATCAAGGTGGTGGTACAAACCACCTAAGAAAATTATTGCAAGCGGAAAAGAGACGCCGCGAGACAACAACACAACCATTAGCACGAGCTCACCCTTAATGGTATCCTGGGGACTGTATTCAAATATTTCGTGACAAAGCCAGAATAAGATGAAGGCAGCTAGTTCCGCGCGGGGATTCTTCTACTTGCGCTTAGGAGGGAACATCTTCCCACCGACCATCTGAGGAGCCCAATATTTCAGCCAAAGAGAAAAAGAAGCGCGGCGATTAACTTTAACGACCCATTCAGGATTAGTTTCTGTTGGATCTGACGAACCATGAATCGACTCATAGGCGCGGATGGAGATAGATAACAAGCGATCGCCAGATGGGAGCTTAGGAGGAGATTTCTTCTCTTCTACCCACTTAGCCTTCTCCTTTTGAGCGGACGAAGATTCCCCTTTCTTACCTGTGTCAGCGTCTCCCTTGTCCTTGCCTTTCCCTGATGGCGCCTGGCTTTTTCGTACCAATTCACGACGGGAATCATCTTTGCACTTCAACAAATAAGTACATAGTTCCTTGTCCTTGCCTTTCCCTGATGGCGCCTGGCTCTTTCGTACCAATTCACGACGGGAATCATCTTTGCACTTCAACAAATAAGTACATAGTTCCTTGTCCTTGTCATTTAGTACTTCGTAGACGGCTGCCTCATCATATGAATGACTTCCATGAATCGGTAGCCCTGTAAGAGCGACTACGTCCTCTAAAACGATAACGGATTTACCCCATGCTGTGAGAAGGGTATGAACGGGAGGAGACCAGCGGCAGAAAAGCCGTATTATATCACGAATGCACCTATTTACCTCCCGCTTAAAAGACGGGTTTATAGCTTCATCAGTACCTGCCTTCCGTGGAGCAGCAGCGTGGTTGGGGTTGGAGCGTATATGAGATGCCCAATGAGGCCACACCAGGGGAGTCTTCGATTTAGAACGGATGTCGATAGCATGGAGATCATAATCGCCACGATGGATGGCCATCCGCGACACAGTCTTGAACGCGAAAACGTCCATAGTCTCTGACTCGGGACGCATAAGCCATCCGGGATAAGGGGGGTAAGGAAGCACGGGCGGATTAAGAAGGCGATAACTAAGGATATCATCCAGAGGGAAAACGCGCTTACCTCCACGGAGTTCTCTTAACCTCAGCGCGCGCTTTAAAGCATGATCGCTTGTGAACTTAGCAATAATATACAATTTACCGTCTGCTGGGGAGGGTAGGACGATCTCATCCTGATCGGAATACTCGGCTTCCTTGGAGCCCTCATACCTAGGTTGTTCAGATTCACTAGACTCCTCGGATGAAGAACTACTGGAAGATCTACTAGACATGGCGAGTGTATGGGTACGTCTGGAAGAAGGAAAAAAGAAGAAAAGTTGAAGGGATAATGAATTGACAACTCTATATATAAATAGCCCTAAAGATTGGACGTGTCAGTTATGCACGGGGAAAAGCAACCGTCAGAAACTGGAAGGAGAAGCGGTTTTGCACGATGAGGAGTTGAAACGTCGCCCACGATCATAAGTTCAACAAAAGGAGGAGACCCACCATGTTAATGGACTATAAAGGAGGGCGCCCAAAAGGGGGTTCTTTGACTATTGGGTCATTAAACAATTGACCCAATAGTCAGGGGACTAATGTTGATACATGAAAAATAACAACCCTTAATGGGTTCAGGGGGTTCCCGAAGAAGTGGTTAAACTAGGTAAAAGCATGGGGACTTGGGAACTAAGCCCAAGTCCAACAAGAAAGTATCCATATAAAGGGAAGGACAAGGAAGGGAATTGTGAATAAAAAGAAGATTATCTTAAGGAATGGCATTAGAAGTAATTAAGGAGGTCTAGGACACATGGCATGATTCCATAAAAGAAGGGGCTTTTTGGAAAGCCTATATAAGAAAGGACAAGGTACAATGGAAAGACAACTCTCTCTCTCTCTTACCATTCTTGACATTGTGAGGTCATTTGGTGTGACTAGGACGGGTAGAACCTAAAAACAAATTCACCCCTCAACAGTAGACGTAGCCCTACATCTTCCTCCTCGTGCTCCTTGGTACCCCAGCGCATTCCGAATAACTATCCCATACCCTGCATCAGTATTACTTTAAATCCATGCACCATCCGTGTTTATCTTAGACGAATCGCACAAAGGACTAGTCCACTGTCTAATAGGTAAATGCAACCTAGTACTTGGAATAATCATAGCCACATTATCATCGACAACAATCCTAGAGGGAGACCAAAACTGGATATAACTCTGAATTTGTATAGACAAACTAATGCTAGTGCTACTTTTATTAGAGAAAACCCTATTACATCTCTCTTTCCAAATAAACCAAACTTTTGTTGCAGCTAGTACTAAAGACAAGGTAGAGGGATCGGCCCTAATCCATTCATTATAGTAATCTAAAAAAGAGTCACTACTATGCAATTGGAAATATTAGGCACAGGGGGCAGAGCCCAAACCGATTTGGCAAAAGAACAATCGAAGAAAAGATGAGTCAAAGACTCCACAGCAGAACCACAGAAGGGACATGAAGAATCAATCCCCCTCATTCTAAATGACAAGTTTTGCCTTGTTTAGACATTTCCAAATAGAAAGTTTAATCATTTGCGAAACATTAAGATTCCAAAGATTCTTCCAGAATTTTTTCCTGCGGACGGTGTTAACATTCGCATTCCTAGGCTCCAACAGTTTGGCATAAAGGCTTTTAACAGGAAATATACCATTTGTTCATGTTTCCATCTCAGTTTATCTTTATATAAGATCCCCTGATGAGAACAAAGAAGTCTAATATTAAGAATTTTACTTGCCACAAAGGAAGGGAAAGATTTATTAACCAAATCAACATTCCAATATAAATTCAAATCATCTATCAAATCAGATACTAAGGAAAGTTCAGAATCAAGATTTGGACAAATGTCCACTATTTTATCCTCTAAGCCAGGGATCCACCAATCATTTCTTGTATCAATCGAACAACCATCACTAACCTCCCAAATAGAGTTCTGTCTAACTAAAGTCAAATCTTTCCTAATACAAGTCCAAATCCAAGAACCCGTCTTGGACGGCTTTGCATTAAAGGCAGATCATTTTGGGAAGTAGTTGGCCTTAAGATCTTTTTCCCATAAAGCATCAGGTTCATCCAATAGTCTTCAAGCCACCTTAGAAAGCCTGACAAGGTTGGCCTTATCGGTTCTCTAAATCCTAGCCCTCCTCGCGCAATTGGTTTGCAGAGAAAACCATAAGATTTTATATATACACCTTTAGAATTGGAATCCTTACCCCACCAAAAATCCCTTTGAATATCATTCATTTTCTTAGTTAACTTTTTAGGAATTCGAAAACACCCCATTTGAAAAGTAGGGATACTAGATAAAACATGTCTAATCAATACCATCCTACTAACGTGGGCCAGAATTTTACTCCTCCATCCTTGAATTCTGTTCTCCATTTTCTCAATTAATGCATCAAAAGTTTTGAGTTTAGATTTATCGATAAAAAGAGGAGCTCCCAAATAAGCATCCTTAATATTAATTTTTTTGATTTTAAGCAATCTGCTCATCATTCTTTGATGCCTCGGGTGAACCTTTTTACTAAAAAACAGTCCCGATTTATTGAAGTAAATTAGTTGACCAGAGACTTTACTAAACTGTTTAATAATGTTTAAAAGGTTACGACATTCCCCTAAGTCAGCTTTAGCAAAAAGCAAACAATCATCGGCAAAAAGAAGGTGAGAAATTGGTTGACTATTCCTAGTCATTTTAATACCATGAACATGTTTTGAGGCTTCATTAGCCAAAATCAATCTCGAAAAAACTTCCATACATAGAATAAAAAGATAGGGAGATAACGGATCCCCATCTCTAAGGCCCCTAGTAGGTTTGAAAAACTGACATGGTTTACCATTCAGTAGCACTGCTACAGAGGCAGTGGAAACACACTGAAAAATCAAGTCACACCAGTCCTGACTAAAACCAAATTGCAAAAGGGTTTTATTTAAAAATTCTCAACTGCCCTGTCGAAAGCCTTCGACATATCAATTTTAACACCCAACCACCCAACTTTTCCTTTCTTTTTCTTCATTAAATGCACAATCTCGTGAGCAACAACAATGTTGTCCGAAATTTGCCTAGAAGATAAAAAAAGTCGATTGATACGGTGAAATAACCTTATCCAACAAGCTTGTCATTCTATTTGCGAGTAATTTAGGAATAATCTTGTAAGACGTATTACAGAGACCAATGGGACTAAGCTCACTTGGGTCTTTAGGAGATTTGGTTTTTGGAATCAGGAAAAGATGCGTTTTGTCAAGTTCTGGAAGTAAAGTTTTTTGTATGAAAGAATTTTGGAAAGTACAGACAACTTGAGGACCAATAGTCCCCCAATTGTGCTTATAAAAGCTAGCAGGAAACCCATCAGGTCCCGGGGACCTATTGGGTTTCATTTTCTTAATTATACCAAAAATTTCATCATTATCGGGAATTCTAAGCAAAGCACAATTATCAGCAACTGTGATCACAGGCTCAATATGCACAAGAGAATCAGAACTTAAAGGCACATAAGGAGCAGTAAACAGATTAGCAAAATAATCACCCAACACAACATCAATTTGATTTTTCTCCTTCACAACATGTCCATGAGAATCAGTAATACAATCAATATTATTCCTTTTCCTTCTATTAAGAGTGATTCTATGGAAGTACTTCGTATTTTTCCCCCCTAAAGCAATCATGTTATCCCTAGATTGTTGTTTAGCAATTTCCTCTTGAGTGTCATACAAATGCTCTATTTGATGCAATTTAGAATTTTTCAAAGATACATTATGAGAAGAACCTTCCCTTTTGTCAATATTTTCTACCTCTTTCAAAAGCATTGTTATTTTCTTTATTGGGTTACCAAAAACAACATATTTCCATGTAGACAAATTTTCTCCTAATGCATGCAAATTAGCAGCCAAATCTCTAGCTGGCTCACTCATAGAGTGATCCCAAGAGTTATTAATCAAATCAATACAAGAATCATTCTTCAACCAAGTATCATAGAATTTAAAGGGATAAGAAGAATTAGAGAAACCATTATCAAGCAGCAAAACAAATAGAATTATGATCAGATCCTAAAGCTACTTGATTTGTAAGAGACGCATTTGGAAATTGAAGAATCCATTCAAAATTATGAAAAGCCTTATCTAATCTCTCTTGGATATTTTGACCCCCCTCCCTATGATTATTCAAAGTAAATATGTTGCCTTTGAAACCTAAATCCTCTAAACCAGACCTTTGTATGATTCTAGCATAAGCACTAACATCTGTACTGTTGAAAGGCAAACCACCTAGTTTTTCTGACTGATCAAAGACCACATTAAAATCCCCTACTACCACCCACGGCATTTCATTTCTATTGACTTTAGAAGCTATTTTTTTCTAAGAAATTCCAGTCCACATGCTTATCAGACGGATACGGACTACCATAAAAACAGGTCAATAACCATTCTTTCATAGAAAAATTAGATTTGATAATCACATTTATCATATTCAGATTCGAATGCACAATTTCAAAATTAAAACCATCCATCCATGCAATCGTCAATCCACCCATAGTACCAGCCACTCCCACCGGATCCACAAAATATAAATTAGGGAAACTAGCTAAGAGCCTTCTCATCAAAGACTGTTGAGATTTTGTTTCAGAAATAAACAAGACATCAGGCTTCTCCAAATTTATCAAATGATTCAGATGATTCCTAGTTAATTTACGCCCACAACCTTGGGCATTCCAAGATATAATTTTCATTATGAAAATAAAAGAAAGAAACCAGAGCAATTGAAAAATAGAATTAGCAGACACTGGCTTAAGGAATTCAAAACTTTCCGCAAAGCAAAGATAAGAAGCAGAGAATTCTAAGAAAAAGTTAAAGAGTCTTAAAATAAATAGAAAGACTAACCTGTACTGCAGCTCTTGATAAGGAAGACATTTCAATCACAGTATTAGCATAAATTTCGAATCCCTCCCCAAAATCAACCAAATTAACCAAAGCTCCTTCACCCCTTCTTTCATGAACGTTCACCATTCGAAACAACCAAATTTCTGCACAATAAACTACCCTCGAATTTAAAATTGGCATATTTGATTCGCCGATTTTTGATTTCTTTGTACTCTTGAAATCATCTTCAGATATTATCAGATCCCAATCCTTCATTCCTCTTTTAGAACCACAGCAAATAAATTTGAGACCGATCGGACCTTTGAATCTTTGAATATCATGATTTTGATGGTGAATCTCTTTTTCTATCTCTTTGCTAGAGATCGAGAAGTTTAGGTCACTACCCTTACCAGACTTTTCATCTCTCCCAATTTCAGAAGGGTCCTTCATAGTTTCTTTCAAAACAATTTCCGAACATGTACAGATGTCTAACTCTAATTTTTCTTTAAACCCAGCCTCCATACCCGGATCCGAATTTACACCAGCCTCCATATCCGGATCCGAATTTACACCAGCCTCCAGACCCGCATCCGAATTTTCTCCCTGAAACTTAAGCTTCAGTTGACCTAAACCTAATATCATCACCGATTCTGTAGCTGAGATTTGAGGTTTTTGTGGTATTGTATCTTCCACTACACTCATTGGCTTATCTCTAACCTTCGGAATGAAATATAAACCAAACTTATGAGAATCCGAGAAAAATGGGAGAAATAAATAAATAGGAATGCTTAAACACCCAGACCCAAACCAAAAATTTCTTAATATCCCATCACGAGATTTAGAAAAACTGGGTTCTTTCATTAAAATTAAACCATCCTGAAAATAAATACTTCAAATACCCTTGAACTGAAGAAGAAAATTAGTCTGACGGGAAGAACTATAAGCGACGACAATCACCGGAGGTGAAGCTAAGAACTGAATGCTAATACTAATATGAAAGATCCTCCTTACCTTTAAACCACAATACAAAATTTACCTAGTAGACAACATCCCAAAGCAAAACAGTTAGGAGAAAAAAAAACAACTTTGATAAAAATTAAAAACAAAAGAGGATTGAAGTTCAAACCCAAAATCGAAAAGAAAACTCGTAGTAGAAGTCACAAATTAAAGGATCAGAAAAACTAGAATCACCCAGCAAGAAACACCGTAACTAGAATCACCCAAACTAGAATCACAGTAGCTAGAATCACTCAATTTAGTATCTCCATTACAAGAATCGGACTGAGTATGCAAGAATCGGTTACAACGAATCACTAGGAAAATATCTTTCACTAGAAACACTGTTTCACAGACCACCAGTATTTTGTAAAGGTTGACCACAATTTCCTACGTTAATTAGTTTTTCAACAGATAGTTCAGGAAACTCAATAGGGGATTCTAGAACACCAGTAAAACAATTATCCTTACAAGCTGGAGTGGTACTATTAAAATGAATTATATTAAGCTCATCTACCTTTTCACTTAAAATATCATCATTAACCATTTATGTACTCCCATCCTTATCATCTTTTGAATGAAAACAAATATCAAATCCACCTGAATTTTGAACTGAAACTTTCTTTGGAGTGTAACTCCATTGAGGCTTTTGATTAATATGCTTTTGACCACCAGCAACTTGAGTCTTCCTTGCCACTCTACATTCTGTAACCAAATGACCCACAACCTTTCATTGACTGCAAAACTTACGCATTCTTGATACTCCAATTTCTTGTTCAAACTTACAATATTTTGATACAACCACTACCTTATTAGGGATAGCATTGGCTAAATAAATTTCCACAAAAATACTAGCATAATATCCAATTTCTTTTTTCAGAGTTGTGGAATCAAGACGGATTGGTCAACCAATTGCACTACCCATGGACATAAGAATATCCTCCTTCCAATAGTCAATACTCAGTCCTGGAAACAACATCCATACAAAAGCACTAGAAGATTTTTGTTGTTCAGGTTTAAAATCACGTTCCCATAATCTAAGTTTCAGATATTGTGATTCGACGGCCATTCAACGGTCATTTGACCTTATACAGATCATGACCATAGCGGAATAAGAAAAAACACGGAAAAATTCCGAGATGTCTAAGAGTCGTCTCTGAATTATTACCATTTTTGGCCGACTGTTAAGGAGGCCTTCTTTATGGTCACTTAAACTGCAATTTTGTCTGTCACGATTTTTGTACAAAAAACAAACACAGATTACAATTTCATGAAATTCAAATCCAAATCCACATAATTAAACAGATTGACCAAAAACATACTACATATCCGACCAAACAAACAGATTTCAAGTTCAAAATTATTGAAAAAACTCATCAGATTGATCAGATGATTCGGATTTTAAAGGATCTGCAGTAGCAGAGAAACGAGTAGAGAAGATGAACAATTCGAATATGTATTTCGTCGGACCCGACCCAATGGTCCATATTCGACTAGTCCAGGAATGAGGGAATTGGTTACTGGCTAGTCCACTCCCGGAATTTATTTATCCTTTGGTCCAAAAACATGTTTTTGGACTAGAAACTTTATCCCCTAATCCATCCACGTGCGGTTTACACAAGACCAATTTTCAAATGTTCCCAACATACCCTTCTGCAACTTAAAGTGAAGAACAGAAAACCAAATCAGTTTATTTCCTCTTTTTTCTTCTCAGATCGGTTTCTCTCAATTTCTGGTACTGTTTTTCAATCATCTTCATCTGAGCTTCGAATTAGGTTCTTCTGAGTTTCGAATTAGGTCATCTGAGCTTCGAACCAAGGTATTTATCCTTTCAATCATCCTCTTCTGCTGCTGTTCTTGATGAATAATTGGGTTTATTCTGATCCGATTTCTATCAGGATAATTGTATATGATGTACATTGTTATGTTTTTATGATTTTGTTTTATGATTTCTGTTTTATGATGATTTACAATGTCAATTCAGTTTCGAAGTAATTTCCGTTCATTTTTTAAGTAATTTTCGTGATTTTTGTGTGTTTCAATTAGGTATTTGAGCTTCGAATTAGGTTTATCTCAGATTCGAACAACGTATGATTTCTTTTTATGATTTCTATTCTGTTTTTTGTAATCTGATTTTTTGTATTTTCTACGTTTTTCTGCTGCTGTTCTGTTTAGTTTTCATTAGACAGATCTTGTAGGATGTATTACCAATACGTACTGCATATAGCGTTCTCTTTTTTCATTCTGCAGTAGATGCCAATACATATGAATATGAGTCAATACATGTCAATACGTCCTGCATATAGCATGCTCTTTTTTCATCCTGCAGTAGATGCCAATACATATCAATATGAGTCAGTACATGTCAATACGTACTGCATATAGCGTTCTCTTTTTTCATTCTGCAGTAGATGCCAATACATATGAGTATGAGTCAATACATGTCAATACGTCCTGCATATAGCATGCTCTTTTTTCATCCTGCAGTAGATGCCAATACATATCAATATGAGTCAGTACATGTCAATACGTACTGCTTATATCATGTCAATACAAAGACTCTTTTTGTTTCATCTCAGTACATGTCATTTTTTACAGGGTTAACATGTCTGACGTTGCTCCCAAACCAGACTTCTCCATCTATTCTCATGTATACCATAAGCAATATCATTTTGCATATGAGGTTACATCGTTTTCAACTTTAGAGGATTTGAAATTTTGCATCTGTAATATGTGGAGCTGGTTGACTCCATCGACTATTCTGGTTAACTATTTCCAGAATCAAGCGATAGTTCCTATTCTTGCCGATGTAACACTCCAGGGCATCTCTGCATTACATTCTTCAAAGAAATAAACTTTCTTTGATTTGCACGTGGATGTAATTTCAAATGGCGCATCTAGGCGTATGAAAGTTGACAGTAATGCAGACTTAGTTGTCAGTGCAAAGAATAGTTATTTGAAAGAAGGTAAAGAAGCCCCAAGAGTGTTTTTTTCAGATGGTTGGGATAAGATTTTTGATGATACAGATCAATTATTCTATGGTGGTGTTGGTGCCGTACGTATAGCATGCCAAAAATACTGCATGAGAACTGGATATGAGGTAATTAAGAAGAAGAATGACCTTGAGAGATTCACCGCCGTATGTAGTGTGAAAGGTTGTTCATGGAAGCTTCACGCAACTGCCATTGGTAGTTCTATTGATGTTTTTAAGATAAAGGAATATGTGGGAAGGCACACCTGTGGCGGTGGTTATATGTTGAAGAATCCAAGAGTTACAAAAAAACTCATGAACAGTCTAATTCATGAGATGGTCAGGCACAACCCTCGCATAACACCAGCAGAGATCATAGATTATCTTAAAGTTGGTGGTGGCATTGAAATCCAGTATCACCACGCATATCATGCAATTGAGTTGTCGCATAAACAGATTTTTGGTAATGATGTGAAGTCGTACACTGATCTTGCTTGGTGGGTGAATGCTGTTAGGGAAACAAACCCTGGGTCATTTATTGATTTCGATTTCAATGATGCTACAAAAAGATTCAATAGACTTTTAGTTTGCTTTGGAGCTTGTATAGAGGGATATAAACTATGTCGTCCCATGATTTTCTGTGACTGTACATTTCTCACTGGAACTTTTAAAGGAGGTCTCATGGCAGCAACATGTCTTAATGGCAATCAAGGTAACTGGTTCTTTTTTTTTATATGTAGTGTCTGGTAGTTAGATCACTCATATTGACCTTACTTCACTATATGACAATGAGTATTGACCATACTACATATTGACCTTACTGAGTATGAGATAAACCATACTACATGTGAAAATGTAGTGTCGATCAATTGCTTAACATGTTATTGTGTAGTGTCAGGTTTTCACATATCAACAAAGAGGTAAACCAACTGCATGTCAATATGTAGTGTCAATATTAGTTGCTTAACATAACTAGTAATTCCTTTTTGCAGGATTTTATCCGCTTGCGTTTTCTTTAGTACCTGGTGAAGACAATATCAGCTGGGAATGGTTTTTCAAGAAACTGAAGGAGGCTTTGAATGATGATCTCCCAATCACTTTTATGACTGACCGAGGTGAAGGGTTGGTTAAATATACTCCAAAAGAGTTCCCTGATTCTCATCAAAGATATTGGTACTTCCATTTGAACAAAAACTTACCTATCGCAAAGTCTGACGAAAAGTATAAGGAAGTGACTGATGCTTTCCGAAAGGCGACATATGTTCTTTCTCCTGCAACATACGAGGAAGGTCTTCAAGAAATGGTTAATTTGGGAAGGACTTGGGTTGCTGACTACTGCCGCAACATTCCAAAAGAAAAGTGGTCCAGTGCTTTCTTCAAGGGCTGTAGTTATGGTTACACTTCATCTAGCGTTGCTGAATCGTTCAATAACTGGATTAACAAAGAGAAGAAATTACCTGCGTGTACGTTCGTTGAATCGATCAGGTTTGTATCAGTTTCCTTAGTCACAGTACAAGCTTGTATTAGTTTTCTTTTTGTAACAGTATTAGCATATATGTTCTGTTAATCTACGTATATTTTTAGTATAACAGACTTGCTATCCCCTTGTCGTGTAGGATACGTATGATAGAAATGATGTCAGAACGTCGTGAAGAGAGTCTCTTGATGGACCCAGAACTGCTAACCCCTACGTATCAAGCCTTGCTTGAACTACACATCCAAATTGGCCATCCCTGGAAAGTTAGCCAGTCAGATGCTAATCGTTATGAAGTGCATTCTCCAAGGTTAGCGTTTACCCCTAATCTCTATCATCTGAATGTTATTTACTTTCTCTTTCTTTTTTTTAAGTACCATGTTTCTGTGAGAACATATAAATATTTACTGTGTATATTAGGTGTACTGAAAAATAACACATGAATATGTACTGTGCAGATCTCATATGGTAGATCTAGAGAGAAAAACTTGTACTTGCCAACGATGGCGCGTTTATGGTTTTCAATGCTCGCTCGCTACTGCAGCTATTACTAGATCTGGAGGAAGGATTCTTGATTACGTTGAAGATTATTTCAAAGTTACCACTTTTCGTAAGCTATATTCAATAGCTATTAGACCCGTTCCTAACCACGACAGGTATGTGTCTTTAATCAGTACATTTTCATATTTTGCATAACAATATGTAATGGTAGATACCACTTACACATGTAATAGCAATTGAAACTGTCAACATAAACCTACTTACATATGGATGTTACATACTGATATGTAATGGTAGATACCACTACATTTTTTTATATTTTTTTTTCAGGAACAATATACCGTGTACATATTCATATGTGGTTCATTCCATTTATATGATACTGTTTTTTTTCTCACAGGCCCGATGAGTATCACGTAGATGATATCGTTCTCCCAGCAGAAGTAATTAGGTCTCCACCAGGCAGGAAAAAGGGGAAACGTATTAAGTCTGCATATGAGACTAGTAGAAAATCTGTCCAGTGTTCAAACTGTAATTTGAAGCTCATCACAACAAGGAAACATGCAATCTTATCCGACAGTATAAAATTTCTGAAGAATGATTTTGTGTCAGGTATGTATTTCAGTCAGATACATATTAATGTCTTAATTAAGCAAGTTTGATACAATACAATGTACTTTTAAGCAAGTAGTGTTCTGATTTCTCTTTTTCTTTTATCACAGGCTTGAACGTGCAGCAGAATGTTATATCGATGATGTTGCCAGATTCCTTTTCCATAATTCTTTCCTCTAACCCTTGTTCTATTCTACCGTTTTTCTTTTTGATTTTTTCAGTACCAACTGAATTTGGTTAATAAGTATTTCATTTACAGTACATACATTACAAGTGTACTGAAAATACTGTTTTTGTTGTTTCTTAGAACATCTTTTGGTTTTTGAAACATTATAAGTCTATCAAAATGTAGTTATTTTCGAATAATGAAATATGTTGTTAAGTCTATCAAAATGTCAGTATCTATCACCAGCAGTGAAGTATTTACATACTGAAATTACATGTCAGTATTGTAGTGTTAGTATCTACCACTACGTACTGATATGTAGTGGTTGTAGTGTAACCATACTAGATGTTTGTAACAAGAAAACAATTAAATATGTACTGGTTTGTGGTTTAACCATCTTCCACTAAGATTATTTAGAACATCTTTTGGTTTTCCAGCTGATTCACCATCTTCACGGGGGTCGAGGGGGCAGCGCCCCCTCGTATCAACAACACAAAATCATGTTTAAGTAACACAATTGAAATATCACTACATTAAAGTTAAACCCAAATTCAAATTAAAAATCACTACATATTAGATATATGTTTTTGAACATTCTTGAACTCATGAATGAAATGAAACCAATAATAAAAAGAAAAAAAAATAGGTAAATAATGATATGTACTGTCAGATTACTTTTAGCAAGTAAGACTATTTTTGTGTCATCTGCCAACTGATTTCTGGTGGAGATGCTTTCAGCAATTTGCATGCTAACGGGACCCTTTTGTTACAAATCTTCGCTTGCACTTCTTCATCATCTCCCAAAGGCACTCCCACATATTTTCTTTTTGACATCATCTTCATAAAATGCATCACAAACAGTAGACAGTCTGGCGATCCCCCTTGTTGAGGTGCTTCACATTCATTCACTATTACATTCTTCATTGTTACTTTGTTATTCTCCAGCAAGTACACGTTGATAGATACGTACATGTAATCTGCCATTTTGCAGGCGTGTGGATAACAAATACCTCCCCATTCAGCCTTAGAAGAATTGTAGTGGTTGAACACCATTTTTTCGCAGTCATACTCAAGTAGCGTCCAATGAAGATTGTGGTGGCACATTGGTACAAGAATCTTCTTGATACTTTCATCCATCGCCAATATTGGTTTGTAAACAGAATCATGTGCTTCTCCTTTGAGGTTATCCGGGAACTCGACATTGTACTGAAAACATGCATGTACTTGAAATAGTTTATATCTAATTTTGTTTTATGCAATATTGATATGTAGTGTACCTACCCCTACATACTTTTTTAATTTTTGAATATGTGTTGTAGTAAATATGCAGTGTAAGATAACAACTTACCCAAGCGGACGGATCCAGATGCAACACAGGCAAGTATTTCCTGTATACTTCGTGCATCGGTTGCTCATTCTGAAATTTGGTGTTAAGCTTGTATTGTGCGTAGTTGAGAAGATCTTGTTCTAATAAATCGTTCTGCACCAAGTCATCAACTGTAGTTCCACTTACACAAAGACCACCTTCTCCCACTCTCCAAGCAATTGAGCTAGAAATAAACGACGTAAAGGTTAGTATTCTTTGTATAACAGTACATACTGATATGTCTTTCTCAGTATTTTTTATACAAATATGTATGTATATCAAAAGTACATACACAAACTAATAGTACATATCAATATAAAAGTGTCAATTGAGAACTCACCTAAGATTTTTTGCATTATTGATGTATGTGGAAAGAGTACTCTTTTGTTCATCGTTCATGTCATTATAGAATGGTGATTTAGTCAGTTTCCGGAAATACTTGCGCAATTTAAGCTTTCTCTTTTTGTTTAGTGGTAGTGCTTCTGCTGCTGCAGCTTTCGGTCCTTTATATGATGGTGAGAACTTACTTCCACTCTCATATATATCATCTACCTTCTTTGCAGGATGGGAACGAGTAACAGGTCTGGTGGGTGTTGTTACCTGCTGCTTTTTGGGCTTTGTAGCACGCTTTTTGTTCACTTTTACCATTTTTTGTTTCTGGCTTGGGCTAAACTGTTCCTGCATTTTTAATCAACATAAAAGAATATGTAAATATCTATATTGCATAAAACATAGTTACATCACCTAATCATTTTTGAAAGCATGTAGTGGTATATGATTGTATGTATAGTGATTCCTAGTGCTACCATAATGATATACATATCAGTATGTAGTGATTTGTAGTGTAATATTAACTATACAAAATGAGATTTTTAGTACATATCATTCACCTGTGATGGAACCTCCAAAACATCTTGCGAGGGGACATCCATAACATCTTGTGATGAAACATCCAAAGGATCTTGTGATGAAACATACAAAGGATCTTGTGATGCAACCTCCAAATGACTTTTTGAACTGGTTGTAGGTATGTATTCTTGTTGCTTACCTGTAACTTCACCTGCATCTTTCGGTTCAATGGGTTCTTGTTGCTCAGTTGTTTCTTGTGGAATTTGTAAAGGCCGCAAATCTCTTCCAAACAGATTATCAAATTGTTCTCGTAAGTTAATACCAAAAAGACCATCGTTGTTATCTGGAAGGAGGTCTGCAAACTCTTCGACATAAACACCAATGCCAGAGTTTGCCATTTCTATAAAATCTGGCATAGACAGCTTTTCAATATGTTCCAAACTCGACATCATAGTAAACAAAGGTACATCCAGCAAATGAAACTCTTCCGCCGCCAATCCGGCGTTATACTCTGGAAATTTCTACGAATTAACGACAACTGAAGACTTCGTTTCTAGCATAGTTGTAAGCAACTCCTTTGCTGCTTCCTGCCTAACTTCAAGTTGATCAACCTGCAAAAATCAATTGAAACTGTCAACAAAAACCTACTTAGCTTGAGTTTTTGCTATGTCTACCACCACAAGAATGTACTGTTACATATAAATATGTTCCACTACAAGAATGTACTGTTACATATCAATATGTAATGGTAGATACCACTACATATTGATAAGTAACAAATAGATATTGATATGTAACAAATAGATAGTGGTATACAAGAATGTATTGTTACATATCAATATGTAATGGTAGATACCACTACATATTGATATGTCACAGATAAATATTAATATGCTACTTACCTGTGTGTTTTCTTTGCCCTTTTTCTCTTGTATCTCTTTGACTTTTTGCTCCAAATTAGATTTAGCCCAATTTTTAACCTCAGAACGCGGAACTTCAACATCATGGAACTTCAATACTGAAGTTGTTGACAATTCAACCTCAGAGGTGGCATTAGCATGAGTTTGATCTTTCGGTGTTGACAAACCAACTTCAGGAATGTTGACATTAGCATCTGTTTGATCTTCTGGAGAACCTTGTATTTCGTTCTCAACTATTTGGTCCACATTCAACTCTTCATTGGGGTTTCTTAGAGTAGGTGTACATCCCAAGCTAACATAATCTTCCTGGATGGCTTCTCTCTGCAAAGGGAAAGCTTTCCGGTAAAATATCATGCAACATGAACTCAAGCTTTGAAGCGTCAACCGGTTCGCCCTCTTGCTGCATTGTGTTGAATTCACTCCATTTGGCAGATATTGTATTCCTCAAATCATCGTATTTAATCTTCCAATCTTCTCCCCACAATACTGAGTCCTCTTCTTCTTTCTCTTCTTCCTTCTCTTCTTCCTCTTCTTTTTTCTCTTCTTCCGATTCGGAATTGTCATCTAAACAAAAAGCATCATCATTTGCTTCCTGTTGAATCCTTCTTGAAATACGATTAAGGATTTGTCTTTCTTCGTGTGTTATCTCATCTTTGAAATCAACATGGAACTGGTACAAATCAAATAAATGTAAAAAAGCAACTACATATTAGATATTACCAAAAAAAAACATGTCGTAGTTCTTTCTCTATTAGATACACAGGGAGAACTACATATTGATATTCTAATAACTACATATCAATATGTATCACCACAAATTGATATGCTAATAACTAATACATATTGGTATGCTAATATGTAGTAGCATATTGATATGCTGATAACTACTACATATTGATATGCTAATAATTACATATCAATATGTCGAACTACGTGTACTTATCAATATATATTTTTATTATGACAAAATATGTACGGCAAGTTTACCTGATACTCAGAAAGATCAATATCCTTTAGGAACTCAGCACATATCTTTGTATGATTCCACCTAGCCACTCTTGGCACATACATTCCTGCAGGTTCTGTCACTATATCCTCGGGAGCCACCAAATGGGTATGCTCCGCAAACCATGGCTGCAAAATATTGATATGCAATATTAGATATACTATCAAAATGTAGAAAACACATAAAACAAAAACATTTTGAAGTAGAATAAACAAATAAATAGATTCTTACCAACAAATAAATAGCACAACCATTTGTGCGTTCTACGGATTCCACGTTTTCATTCAGCTCTTTCTCTAAATGAGAATGGATGAGGTCAGGCCATGAAATATTCTTAGCCTTCTCAAGATCAAGAACGAAACCAATATATTTTTCAGTCAAAGCGTTTGCATCACTTGTAGCGAAAAATAATGAAGTGCACATATACAAGCAGATAAGCCTAACAAGATCTTCGGCATCTTCCTCGTCTTCCTCGTCTTCTTCAGAATCTTCATTTGATTGATCACCCACGCTTTGCAGAGACTCTTCATCAGACTTCTTCTTTTTCAGATTAATTGGTGTTCGTTTAAGGATATTCAAGATTGCCTTCACAATCATTGGCCTAGTCACTTTATCACCAGCTTTCATATCAGTAGGAAAAGTCCTTTTGAAAAATTCTGTTTCACGCTATCCAGTTTTTTTATTGACTTGTATAAGCCTATAATCAAGATATTCCCTATTTGGAATTCCCGGCATCCCATAAATAAGTGCCATTTCTTCTGGTGTGGATACTAGCTCATTCGGTTGGCCATGCCTTTTAAAGACAAATGTAAGCTTGTTTGGATCTTGACCCCTAACGTAACAGCGTAACATTTTCGTCATTGCATCTTCAATCTTCAACCAATGTTCCAACTCAAATCTTGTGTACCAGAACATTAGGAACAGGTTACCGAATGATGCTTCAGAAATCATCTTCAGCTGCAACTCACTCAACTCAAGGTTTTTAGTGGACTTCGCAATAGCCTTCTTAGTGGTCCTAATAGCCTTCGCAAGCCCCCACAAGCCCCTGAAACCGCCACGGTATAAACTTCGTGGTTTTCCATCTCCTTTCTTACGCTTATTAGCACCTACACAATAATAAGAACCAAAAACTATTACAGTCCATATCAATATGGTATATCAAATATGTAGTTACATCATCAATATGTAGTTGTAATATCTACGAAGTCTTGAAACTACATATTATTAACAGTACATACGAGAATATAAGTATCTACCTCTACATATTTATATGTAATATGTTATCAGAGTATAAGTATTTACCTCTACATATTGATATATAATAGTAGATACCACTACGTATTATTTTAACTACATATCGATTTGTAATAGTACGTATGGCATATGTATCTGCTTTGATACAGTAAAAATGTAAAAACACTTAATACCAAAAACAAGCGCAACAATGCATCATTACATACTCATAAACATATGTTATTAAGGATACATATTATTCATATGCTTTGTTCTTATATGTAGTTGTACTACATACCTTCTACATTTTCCTTCCCCCCTTTTGTTTTTGGTGAAGGAGTAGCAGCTCTCAAGGAAACTGCTTTCTTCCCCTACACCATATCAAATACGTAGTTAATGTATCTACCATGAACATGAAACAACTACATATCAAATACCACAACATACTGGTAATTTTATAACTACATACTGATAACTACATATGAACCACAATTTACGGGGGTCGAGGGGGCAGCGCCCCCTCGTTATTAAGAATTATCTTCAATTTTAACATTACAAACCTTGTTTCAGGAGCGCTTTTGCTTTCCCCCTTTTTGCTTTTCCATTTCCTTTTGGAGAAGGAGTAGAAGCTCTCAGGACAAGTGCTTTGTCCCCCTTTGCTGGTGGTAAAGGAGTAGCAGCCTTTGTCGCTTTTTTTCCTTTTGCTTTAGCAGTTGCCGCTGTTGTTTTTCTTTTGTTTTTTGCTTCAGGAGCAGCATCTGCTTTCTTTCCTTTGGTTTTTGCTGTTTTTGTAAACCAAAAGTTTTGTACACATTACATATCAGTATGGTACAACATATAACTTGTCAAAATGAAGTACAAATTCTAGACAACATATTGATATGTAGTACACATATAAATTGACATACTAAATTTTAGTATGTATTAGTTAAACAACACTACATTTCAATATGTAACATTACATATTTTAGGTTTTAGGAATATTGCATGTCAATATGAAGTACATATTAGGCTTTGTTTTTGATTTGATTTACCTTTTTCGTGAGGAACCTTACTCATACTTCTTGTTGTGGGAGATTTAGGAGTAGGGGAGGTTCCTGTTGGTGAATCATCGGTAGACTTCCTTCTTCTTTTCACTGGTGTACGAGATTTAGCAGTAGGGGAGGTTTCTGTTGCTGAATCATCGACAGAAGCAGGGGACGCTTCTGTTGGTGAATCATCGTCAGATTTCTTTCTTCTTTTCACTGGTGATGGAGATACTTCAGTAATTTCTTCTGTAATCGTCCTCTTAATTTTTCTACTTGTACCCATTTCTTCTTCAATTGAATTTAATGAAAATTAGGTCAGATACTAAAAGAAGAAGCAGTTTTTGTTTCTGATAATGGTGATTTTTCGATCTTTTTCTGATAATGGTGATTAATCCATTGAGTTAGGTTGCGGAAGAGAGACGAAGCAGTTTTCTGAATGTGAAGAAAGACGAAGCAGTTTGCGTTTTTCAATTTAGGTTGCAGAAGAGATAGAGAATGCAACTGTAAAAAAACTGAAAAGAAAACGGACGGAAACTGTACACATCACGTGGTCCAGGGCATATAGGTAAAATAACATGTTTTTAAACTTTATTGGACTAGACATTAATTGTTATATCCCGCTGGACCAGCCAGTAATCCGAGTCGGGTTTTCTGGACTAAACGGTAAATCCCTCAAAAGAAAAACAATTTGGGCTTCTGGATCTGATACATTTCCACAAATCCGACTCATTAACCGAGTTAGTTAGTGAATCGATTCAAACTAGATGAACCGACATAATCACCACCCTGAAATAGCTTGAATCCTGTGATATTTGGAATCTCTGAATCAGGCATGTACTCCTGTAGTAGAATAAGAAACAACCCACAATTTACTTAATCAAATAAAGACAAACCCACAATTAATCTCATCAAGAAAAAAAAAACAAAAAAACAAGATCCAGTTGCATAACATAGGTACTAAATTTGAGAAACATCAGAAAGAAAAGAAAATTGACCTTACACGAGTGAAATTTATAACTCTTCAGGTTGCTGCTACTAAACCATTCTAACCACCATTTGATTCCTAGAACCTATATTATGTGGATTTTTGTTCTCGTTTTTTTTCAAGAAAAAATGAAGAAAATATAAAACCCCAAAATCTAAAACTAGCTACAAGAAGGAGAAGATTCTTTTTGCCATGCCCTATGATTTTATGTATTTGTCTAAAAATGATTATCTTCCCTGGTAGTAGAGACTGAGTGAGGAAGGAGAAAGCAACAACTGTTGAAGGAGTATGGAAAATTACTAGGGCAAATATGATTTACAAATTCCAAATGACCAGAACACCCATTACAAACACGACATGTATTAATATCAAGCCTGTTATAGGGGCGACATGGTTTATTAGAGGGGCGGCAGTGTGATAGTAATGTCCCTCTAGTTGGTTAGGGGATATCCTATAGGGGGTGTAAATTGACTAGATTACCCTCCCCATTTTTTAACCTAAATCAAAGCTAAATTGAAATTTTGTTTTCTTTCTTCTTCTCTTCTCCTCCTCCCATCAACCGTAACCTCCATTAAAACTCAAAATTTCATCGTCTTCGATTAATTGACGATTCGAAAACTAATCAAGTGTAGTTTAACGACTTATATGAGGTATGTTTTGAAAACCCAGTTACGATTTGGTTTATTTTGTTCGATTTAAGTTTAATTTCTATCAAAAATTAGGGTTTTAGATGAAAATTGAAATTGAAATTTCTGTGTTTATGTGAGTTACGGTTGATATTAACTCAAATACGAACCGTAACTGGAGATTTTGATGTCGTTACGGTTGGTAATGGTTCAATTGAATTAACGCTCACGAAGGAGAGAAGTAGCAACACCACAGGAAAAGAACAAACAAACAGCTCGACTAGCGAAACCCGTATCCTCAACCTTACAAAACATGCAGGAATAATTGAATGAGCGCTCACAAAGGAGACAAGAGCTTGAAGATTGGATAACATAGGCAGTAATAGCAGGACAAAGTACTCCCGAAGAGGCAACAAAAGGAGAAAAACTCAAAGGCAACAAGACGGCAGTGACATCGCAAAAGGAAATCGCCGAGTAACTATAGCAGAACTATCATGTGGTAAAACAAGACAACCATTACCGTGTGAATAGCCCATATCCAGCGCACATTCGAGAATACTTATACCCCGATGACTACACCTCTCCCAAGTTCAAAGTATATGAGGGTCAAGGAAATGTGCGAGAACATCTCATCCGATTTTTAACAACAATGAACGACAGGGCTACAGATGGAAAACTGTGTTTAAAATAGTTCCCCAAGTCACTTACTGGCACCGCGTTCACTTGGTATGATAACCTAAAGGAAGAAAGCGTGGATTCCTGGCAGACTTTATCCACACTCTTCCTTAGGAAGTTTTACTCATCCAAAAGGAAGATTACGGCGATAGACCTGAGCAAGAGCAGGCAGCGAATAGGTGACGAAGTACGGAAGTACATCAACGAGGAAGCACTTGTCGAAATCTGCGTACGCGGAATGGTCCTATCTTTCAGAAGGGGTTTGATTAATTTCAGGTTCCAGACCTTTGTTGAACTAGAAGAAGCAGTCGATAGAATCGCCGATTGCATAGAAGAGATGCCGATAAACTCTACTTGGCACACCACAGTTAGCGTTGCGACGGGAACCCCACGCAATGTGAGGCCTAATGTTAATGAGGGTGGGAACCAATACCACGCAGATGGCAGAAACCAAGGGAGGAACGGAGGGAGTAAGCGCGATTACAAAACACCACCCCCTCTCCCCTGGAGTAAAGAACGCGCGATCAAGCTTCTAAATCAATGGATCGCTGACAGGGAAATTCAGCTACCCCCAACCACAGTAGATATCAACAAAATGGATAAAAAATCGACCAAATATTGCTACTACCACCGAAGAATGAGACATCCAACAGAAGAGTGTTTCGCCATTCGAAGTATATTCGAGCGCAAGCGAGCAGCTGGGGAACTCGAGACGACAAGACAAACAATTGAGCATGATCCATTCCCTCGCCATTAACCCGAAAAAGAGAGGAAAAGAGAATGTGGAGTACAAACCCGTAAATTGTAAACATCATCTTTTGGTAAGAACAATTTTTTCTCATGATTGATGGGCAGATATCTCAAAAGGTCTCAGGGCAGCCAAAGGCGCCTGATTGACTGACAAATTCACAAAAGGTCCCGGGAATGCCAAGGGCACCTGGTTGACTGACAAATTCACAAAAGGTCTCAGGACAACCAAAGGCGCCTGATTGACTGACAAATTCACGAAAGGTCTCAGGACAGCCAAAGGCGCCTGATTGACTGACAAATTCACAAAAGGTCTCAGGACAGCCAAAGGCGCCTGATTGACAGACACAAAAGGTCTCAGGGCAGTCAAAGGCGCCTGATTGACTGACAAATTCACAAAAGGTCTCGGGGCAGTCAAAGGCGCCTGATTGACTGAAAAATTCACAAAAGGTCTCAGAACAGCCAAAAGCACCTAATTGACTGACAAATTCACGAAAGGTCTCAGGACAGCCAAAGGCGCCTGATTGACTGACAAATTCACAAAAAATCTCAAAGAGACCAAAGGCGCCCGATCGACTAACATTCGCGGAAGGTATCAGGAACGCCAAGAGCACCTGACCAATCGGAATCCACAAAAGGTCTCAAGACAAGTTTTGTTAACACCCGTTCTATCTGAAACCTCTCCAAAATAAAAAGAAGGGGGAAGGCGCGTTTCAGTAACGCCCGCTCCACCAAATACCCTCGAAAACGCTAGTTCGACAAAAAAAAAGGGAGGCAAAGGGGGCCAAAAGCGCCCACATAGTTCCCCAGTATCCACTCTGCCCAATGACTATGTTTACAAATTAAGATGAGTGAATAGAAGCGCCCTACCCACACCTTGTTAAGAGCATATTTTGCATATATTTAGTGTCAATTCCATGCTAGTATTTGTTGGTTTTCTTGCAAATTATTGTATATTACGTTTGTTTTCTCTTATTTATGTTTTATTAGGTGAATCATCTGAAAAGAAGTAAAAAGAGCTACAAAGTGAAGTCTACAAACGGATAAGGGCCAAAGACCAATCTGAACTCATTCAAGTACAAGATTTCTACTTTTCATTTTGTAGAGGACGAGAAGACCAAGCCAACGGCGAAAGAACGGCGTCATTCTGAGTTAGTATGAAGAAGTTATGAGCAAAACAAGAACTTGGAAGACTAAAAGGGAAAATGGTCAGTTTACAGGACAAGTGATATTGGCACCTCCATTATACGTTAAGGGATAGTCTTTCTCTTAAGGGGCAGTCAAGTTCAAGGGAATTGCTAAAGGCAGTTCGATCTTTTACAAAGGGGGAGGCAAAGATTCATAATCTGATAATGGCACACGGCTTAATACTCGGGGCAATTCGTCTTCCCTATTTCTAAAAAGAACACAACAATGGCATACAGAACTTGATGATCATGACGGCGATGCATTTGAGCAGCATTGTTATTCGAATTTGAATACATCACTGGGTTATTGAAGGTAGCGGGAAACTTGGGTATCAGCCTGATTCCGTAATCAGTGAACTCGAGCTTGGCAGTGTAACATGGTTGCTGCCATTTTTGACGGTTATCGATGGAGCTGTGAATGAAGGCAGCTGATATAGGAGCTTGGAGAGAAGCCAGGGAAGATGCAAGATGTTGTTACTCGTCACGGTGATGGAGCATCAGAGCTGTTATTAAGCCCGAGTAATAACAGGGGAAGAACGAGACGGAGTTGATCGTATCAATGATCAACTTTTGATGTTGTGATGATGGCAGAGAAGAAGAGCTTGCGGAAGAACAAAAGATGGAGCTGCGGATTCGAAAGAGAAGAGATGGAGGAGGGACTAACTGTGTTGCTGCTGAATACCAGCCGGATGGGCGAATTCCCACTTTTTGCATCACTGCCCACTAAGAGAGCAGATGCGATCGTCAATGATGGGTATACAGTAAAACCTCTCCGGAAGAGTACTCTATATAGGAATGAACTCCATATAAGGATAAAAAATTGTGGTCCCAATTTGGGCCAGTTGTATTTAAGAATAAACTCCATATTGGAATAAGTCATAAATTTTTCCGGTCTCGTCTTAAGGAACCTACCTCCATATAAGAATAATTGACATTATAAAATAAATATCATAAGATTTGTCATGCATCAAAGTTTAAGATGAAGAGATTCTTGTAACCATTTTACAAAATCATTTGGCTTCAAAGTGGAATCTTTACTTTTCTGTGAACAATTTAGTACAAATATCTTTTACTCATATAATTTCATCTGTCAATTTTCGGTTATACCTTCACTCATGTAATCTCATTGGTCAATTTCCGGTGTCAAAAGTTGAATTCATATTTACCTAGATACATTTTTGTGTTTCCAATGCATATATGCGTATTTCCTCAAGTGCATGTATGATTATTTTTTTTTTTTGGTCTATTCATGACATACCTCCATATAAGAATATCCCCTATATAAGAATATTTTTTTATGGTGCCAAAGATATTCTTATACAGAGGTTTTATTGTACTTAAAAAGGGTGCAAACACTCGCCTAACTACATGCACATTTCAATAATAATGCAAGAAAATTATAAACAAACAAAATAGTCAATAAATAAATACCACCAACAAGAAAAATTAATCCACACACCAACAGAATATCCCACAATCCAATAGCAAACAAACAACAAATCCAACAAAGCGCCTTAAGCAAATCAGAGCTTCTCCAACTCCTGTCGTTTCTCCTCGAGTTCTGCACGAACCGCCGCTTCAGCGGCTTCAGCACGCAGCACCTCGTCATTTGCTAACCCAATGTCATCAAGCAGCAGATTTAGCACCACCCTCTTGCTGGAAGTCATCTCCGAACACTTCTCTAGTTTCCCTTCTAATTGAGAGATTTGACCAGAAAGACGACTGCGAGGATCATTGCAGCTCCTCACCTTCACCAACATCTCCTTCAGCCACGATATAGGGAATTTGACGTTGAGTACAGATTGCACGGCAGCTTCCCAGCTATGCAACCTCGCCTCATCGACAGGATCATCCCCTACACGGGTGAGTTGGTATGCAATCTCCAAGAGATTCCTAGTCATGTAGCACAGGATAGGGACATCCAAAAGACCCTCCTTCGCCATATGACCACCACCACGCTCAACAATGTCTATATAGGTGGCAGCAAAAGCAGTTAGAACCCAGACGCCATGGACTAGGGTGTGGGTAGCGGGATCTACCCCGGCCTCGGCAACGCTCACTACCAAAGGGAAGCGAAACCACGCATCCTCAGAATCCTCCGTTACAACAGGGTTGGTCGTCACGCCAGCAACAAGAATATCAGTCTGCTTTTCCGAGAGAACAGACGAACTGCCGCCATCCACTCTAGTTCGTTTAGAAGACCCATCGACACCAGGAACCACGCGCCTGGTACCATCCATGTCGGGCTTCGTGGGTTCCTTTCGCTTCTTACTCATATCCTAGCGCCAGCCACAGTGTTTAAAATAAAATAAATATATACAATAATAATAGTATGTGTAATAAAAGGGGGGGGGGGGGG
>NC_039358.1:143624318-143641424 GCF_003573695.1 Papaver somniferum
GAACCAACCTCGGGAATTGACGAGCCTAGCGGAGTATCATCAATTTTGGGACGAGACGCGGAGGAACTAGAAGACGATTCAGAGCCGCTGGTGGAGCCTGAAAATGAGAAATAAACACAATCACAAAACAACTTAGATTTATAAGAAAAGAGATGAGAGAGAGGAATAACAAAAAAAAAGACACGTATTAAATAGGGAACTACCTGCAGGATCATTAATGGTTGGTGCCACGTGGGATGAGGACCCACCAAAGGCTGACCGGCTGGACCCAGAAGGACTCGTTGATTGCAGAACGACACTAGGAGATACTGGAAGTTCACCCCTGCCACGTACGGTCTCATCCCTAAGAGGGTGAACTGATGATACATGAAGGCGTGGCGTCACCCAACCATCCCCTATGGGGAGGCTAACCCATAGGTTCCTCAGATGATCCACAAACGAAAGAGTCGAGTTGACACTCATATCCTTGGGGGGCTGTGACGCGCTCCTCCGTTGACTTGGACGAGGCTGCAAAGGCACAGTATTAGCAGAGGAACAAGGGCGTGGGGCAGACGATTGGTTCGCCTCCCGCCTAGATTTCTTCTTTAGACTACTCTCAGTCCAGTCACACTCCGGCATATTCAAGTATTCCTCCATCACATAAGAAGGGGGCTTCTACCCTAGGCGACTGGAAGGAGGAGTTCCCTGAGGAAATGATTCCCGCCACCCATCTCGTCAAAATAAAGGAAAAAACGAAACGATAAATAGCGAAACACAAGGCGAAGGAAATAGCAAATACCTGAGGCGCCAAAGGACTAGCAGATAGCTTCACATTTAACCGCGGAGGTTTACGATCGGAAAACGACCCCTTCTTCGGCTTCGCAGGCTCACAACCCTCAGGTGGGGCCCAAGAGGTCACCACGGGATCCGAATGACCCTTGTTAGTCGGAACAAGGCGATGCTCGGCAGCTACGGCATTATCAAGTTTGATTCGGCCAGACGCATGAAGCTACCGAAGATCCTGAATAGTCAAGTCGCAAGGAGGAGAAGAGAAAGTTCAAAGCCCGGCGCCGTAATAAATCATGATACTCGTGGGCGCCTTCAGTAACTGCTAAGAGCCGCGCAGGGATGGGCAGCCTGAATGAAAAATCCTTCCTTTGATCAGACAAGCGAGTCGCTCCTTTGAAGACGTAACGATTGAATCTAGCAATGACATCCTCGATGTTAGAACTTTCCGGGGGAGGAAACCTGTGAGGAACCCCTTGATCGAACCCCACTTGCCAAGCCGCGCGATCAGGGTTGTAAGATATAGCGATGAACTTACCAGCATAGAAACCAGGAAGATAACCCATTAACACAACCATCACTGAATCAAAATCCGCCTCCGGCAAGAGCTTTGTAGAATCCAACTCCGCGTCAAAAGGTGCAATAAAATCATAATGCGCCAGACCCGGTCAACCGTCTTGGTAAGGGAATGGTTCAAAATCCTTGGCCACGTCCAAGTGTTTACTAAGATCGCCCTTGGGGACTTTCCCTTTCAAGTTCGAAAGATCCATCCGTGGGTAGCCGTAAACAACGAGAAGCTTCTTGACTGAACCATCGTCCTGCTTCACATCTTCTTCCCGGTGAATCGCGAGTTCATTAGGCTCAGGCGCGCACGAGGGAACATGCTCCCAGTACCAAGCCTGCATGCTGGGATGTAGGTCTCGATCTTGTGGGACAAACCTACCGTCTGAAGATCTTGACAGAATAAATCAAGGTGGCGGTACAAACCACCTAAGAACATTGGTGCAAGCGGAAAAGAGACGCCGCGAGACAACAACACAACCATTAGCACGAGCTTACCCTTAATGGTATCCTGGGACTGTATTCAAATATGTCGTGACAAAGCCAGAATAAGATGAAGGCAGCTAGTTCCGCGCGGGGATTCTTCTACTTGTGTTTAGGAGGGAACATATTCCCACCGACCATCTGAGGAGCCCAATATTTCAGCCAAAGAGAAAAAGAAGCGCGACGATTAACTTTAACGACCCATTCAGGATTAGTTTCTGTTGGATCTGACGAACCATGAATCGACTCATAGGCGCAGATGGAGCTAGATAACAATCGATCGCCAGATGGGAGCTTAGGAGGAGCTTTCTTCTCTTCTACCCACTTAGCCTTCCCCTTCTGAGCGGACGAAGATGCCCCTTTCTTACCTGTGTCAGCGGCTCCCTTGTCCTTGACTTTTCCTGATGGCGCCTGGCTCTTCCGTACCAATTCACGACGGGAATCATCTTTGCACTTCAACAAATAAGTACATAGTTCCTTGTCCTCGTCATTTAGTGCTCGGTAGACGGCTTCCTCATCATATGAATGACTTCCATGAATCGGTAGCCCTGTAAGAGCGAATACATCCTCTAACGATGTGAGAAGGGTATGAACGGGAGGAGCCCAGCGGCAGAAAAGCCGTATTATATCACGAATGCACCTATTTACCTCCCGCTTAAGAGACGAGTTTATATCTTCATCAATACTTGCCTTCCGGGGAGCAGCAGCGTGGTTGAGGTTGGAGCGTATATGAGATGTCCAATGAGGCCACACAGGGGGAGTCTTCGACTTAGAACGGATGTCGATATCATGGAGATCATAATCGCCACGATGGATGGCCATCCGCGCCACAGTGTTGAACGCGAAAACGTCCATAGTCTCTGACTCGGGACGCGTAAGCCATCTGGGATAAGGGGGTAAGGAAGCACGAGCGGATTGAGAAGGCGAGAACTTAGGATATCATCCAGAGGGAAAACGCGCTTACCTCCACGGAGTTCTCTTAACCTCAGCGCGCGCTTTATAGCAGAACCGCTTGTGCACTCAGCAATAGTATACAATTTGCCGTCTGCTGGGGCGGGTAGGACGATCTCATCCTGATCGGAATACTCGGATTCCTTGGAGCCCTCATGCCTAGGTTGTTCAGATTCACTAGACTCCTCGGATGAAGAACTACTGGAAGATCTACTAGACATGGCGAGTGTATGGGTACGTCTGGAAGAAGGAAAAAAGAAGAAAAGTTGAAGGGATAATGAATTGACAACTCTATATATAAATAGCCCTAAAGATTGGACGTGTCAGTTATGCACGGGGAAAAGCAACCGTCAGAAACTGGAAGGAGAAGCGGTTTTGCACGATGAGGAGTTGAAACGTCGCCCACGATCATAAGTTCAACAAAAGGAGGAGACCCACCATGTTAATGGACTATAAAGGAGGGCGCTCAAAAGGGGGTTCTTTGACTATTGGGTCATTAAACAATTGACCCAATAGTCAGGGGACTAATGTTGATACATGAAAAATAACAACCCTTAATGGGTTCAGGGTGTTCCCGAAGAAGTGGTTAAACTAGGTAAAAGCATAGGGACTTGGGAACTAAGCCCAAGTCCAACAAGAAAGTATCCATTAAAAGAGAAGGACAAGGAAGGGATTAGTGAATAAAAAGAAGGTTATCTTAAGGAATGGCATTAGAAGTAATTAAGGAGGTGTAGGACACATGCAATGATGACATAAAGGAAGGGGCTTTTTGGAAAGCTTATATAAGAAAGGAAAAGGTACAATGGAAAAACAACTCTCTCTCTTACCATTCTTAACATTGTGAGGTCATTTGGTGTGACTAGGACGGGTAGAACCTAAACACAAATTCACCCCTCAACAACAGACGTAGCCCTACATCTTCCTCCTCGTGCTCCTTGGTACCCCAGCGCATTCCGAATAACTATCCCATACCCTGCATCAGTATTACTTTAAATCCATGCACCATCCGTGTTTATCTTAGACGAATCGCACAAAGGACTAGTCCACTGTCTAATAGGTAAAGGCAACCTAGTACTTGGAATAATCATAGCCACATTATCATCGACAACAATCCTAGAGGGAGACCAAAACTAGATATAACTCTGAATTTGTATAGACAAACTAATGCTAGTGCTACTTTTATTAGAGAAAACCCCATTACATCTCTCTTTCCAAATAAACCAAACTTTTGTTGCAGCTAGTTCTAAAGACAAGGTAGATGGATCAGCCATAATCCATTCATTATAGTAATCTAAAAAAGAGTCACTACTATGCAATTTGAAATATTAGGCACAGGGGGCAGAGCCCAAACCGATTTGGCAAAAGAACAATCGAAGAAAATATGAGTCAAAGACTCCACAGCAGAACCACAAAAGGGACATGAAGAATCAATCCCCCTCATTATAAATGAAAAGTTTTGCCTTGTCGCAAGAGCATTGTTTAGACATTTCCAAATAGAAAGTTTAATCCTTTGCGAAACATTAAGATTCCAAAGATTCTTCCAGAATTTTTTCCTGCGGACAGTGTTAACATTCGCATTCCTAGGCTCCAACAGTTTGGCATAAAGGCTTTTAACAATAAATATACCATTTTTTTCAAGTTTCCATCTCAGTTTATCTTTATATAAGATCCCCTGATGAGAACAGAGAAGTCTAATATTAAGATTTATTAACCAAATCAACATTCCAACATAAATTCAAATCATCTATCAAATCAGATACTAAGGAAAGTTCAGAATCAAGATTTGGACAAATGTCCCCTATTTTATCCTCTAAGCCAGGGATCCACCAATCATTTCTTGTATCAATCGAACAACCATCACTAACCTCTCAAATAGAGTTCTGTCTAACTAAAGTCAAACCTTTCCTAATACAAGTCCAAATCCAAGAACCCGTCTTGGCCGGCTTTGCATTAAAGGCAGAGCATTTAGGGAAGTATTGGGCCTTAAGATCTTTTGCCCATAAAGAATCAGGTTCATCCAATAGTCTTCAATCCACCTTAGAAAGCCTGGCAAGGTTGGCCTTATCGGTTCTCTAAATCCTAGCCCTCCTCGCGCAATTGGTTTGCAGAGAAAACTATAAGATTTTATATAGACACCTTTAGAATTGGAATCCTTACCCCACCAAAAATCCCTTTGAATATCATTCATTTTCTTAGTTAACTTTTTAGGAAATCGAAAACACCCCATTTGAAAAGTAGGGATACTAGATAAAACATGTCTAATCAATACTATCCTACTAGCGTGGGTCAGAATTTTACTCCTCCATCCTTGAATTTTGTTCTCCATTTTCTCAATTAAGGCATTAAAAGTTTTGAGTTTAGATTTATCGATAAAAAGAGGATCTCCCAAATAAGCATCCTTAATATTAATTTTTTTGATTTTAAGCAATCTGCTCATCATTCTTTGATGCCTCGGGTGAACCTTTTTACTAAAAAACAGCCCCGATTTATTGAAGTAAATTAGTTGACCAGAGGCTTTACTAAACTGTTCAATAATGTTTAAAAGGTTACGGCATTCCTCTAAGTCAGCTTTAGCAAAAAGCAAACAATCATCGACGAAAAGAAGGTGAGAAATTGGTTGACTATTCCTAGTCATTTTAATACCATGAACATGTTTTGAGGCTTCATTAGCCAAAATTAATCTCGGAAAAACTTCCATACATAAAATAAAAAGATAGGGAGATAACGGATCCCCATCTCTAAGGCCCCTAATAGGTTTGAAAAACTGACATGGTTTACCATTCAGTAGCACCGCTATAGAGGTAGTGGAAACACACTGAAAAATCAAGTCACAGCAGTCCTGACTAAAACCAAATTGCAAAAGGGTTTTATTTAAAAATTCTCAACTGACCCTGTCGAAAGCCTTCGACATATCAATTTTAACACCCAACCACCCAACTTTTCCTTTCTTTTTCTTCATTAAATGAACAATCTCGTGAGCAACAACAATGTTGTCCGAAATTTGCCTCGAAGATAAAAAAGTCGATTGATACAGTGAAATAACCTTATCCAACAAGCTTTTCATTCTATTTGCGAGTAATTTAGATATGATCTTGTATGACGTATTACAGAGACCAATGGGCCTGAACTCACTTGGGTCTTTAGGAGATTTGGTTTTTGGAATCAGGAAAAGATGCGTTTTGTCAAAATATGGAAGTAAAGTTTTTTGGATGAAAATTTTTTGGACATTACAGACAACTTGAGGACCAATAGTCCCCCAATTGTGCTTATAAAAGCTAGCAGGAAACCCATCAGGTCCCGGGAACCTATTGGGTTTCATTTTCTTAATTATTCCAAAAATTTCATCATTATCGGGAATTCTAAGCAAAGCACAATTATCAGCAACTGTGATCATAGGCTCAATATGCACAAGAGAATCAGAACTTAAAGGAACATTAGGAGCAGTAAACAGATTAGCAAAATAATCACCCAACACAACATCACTTTAATTTTTCTCCTTCACAACATGTCCATGAGAATCAGTAATACAATTAATATTATTCCTTTTCCTTCTATTAAGAGTGATTCTATGGAAGTACTTCGTATTTTTTTCCCCTAAAGCAATCATGTTATCCCTAGATTGTTGTTTACCAATTTCCTCTTGAGTGTCATACAAATGCTCTATTTGATGCAATTTAGGATTTTTCAAAGATACATTATGAGAAGAACCTACCCTTTTGTCAATATTTTCTACCTCTTTCAAAAGCATTTTTATTTTCTTTGTTGGGTTACCAGAAAATAGCATATTTCCATGTAGACAAATTTTCTCCTAATGCATGCAAATTAGCAGCCAAATCTCTAGCCGGCTCACTCATAGAGTGGTCCCAAGAGTTATTAATCAAATCAATACAAGAAGCATTCTTCAACCAAGTATCATAGAATTTAAAGGGATAAGAAGAATTAGAGAAACCATTATCAAGCAGCAAAACAAATAGAATTATGATCAGATCCTAAAGCTACTTGATTTGTAAGAGACGCATTTGGAAATTGAAGAATCCATTCAAAATTATGAAAAGCCTTATCTAATCTCTCTTGGATATTTTGACCCCCCTCCCTATGATTATTCAAAGTAAATATGTTAGCCTTTGAAACCTAAATCCTCTAAACCAGACCTTTGTATGATTCTAGCATAAGCACTAACATCTCTACTGTTGAAAGGCAAACCACCTAGTTTTTCTGACTGATCAAAGACCACATTAAAATCCCCTAATACCACCCACGACATTTCATTTCTATTGACTCTAGAAGCTATTTTTTTCTAAGAAATTCCAGTCCACATGCTTATCAGACGGATACAGACTACCATAAAAACAGGTCAATAACCATTCTTTCATAGAAAAATTAGATTTGATAATCACATTTATCATATTCAGATTCGAATGCACAATTTCAAAATTAAAACCATCCAGCCACTCAATCGCCAATCGACCCTTAGTACCAGCCACTCCCACCGGATCCACAAAATATAAATTAGGGAAACTAGCTAAGAGTCTTCTCATCAAAGATTGTTGAGATTTTGTTTCAGAAATAAACAAGACATTAGGCTTCTCAAAATTTATCAAATGATTCAGATGATTCCTAGTTAATTTACGCCCACAACCTTGGGCATTCCAAGATATAATTTTCATCATGCAAATAAAAGAAAGAAACCGGAGCAATTGAAAAATAGAATTAGCAGACACTGACTTAAGGCATTCAAAACTTTCCGCAAAGCAAAGATAAGAAGCAGAGAATTCTAAGAAAAAGTTAAGAGTCTTAAAATAAATGGGAAGACTAACCTGTACTGCAACTCTTGATAAGGAAGACATTTCAATCACAGTATTAACATAAATTTCGAATCCCTCCCCAAAATCAACCAAATTAACCAAAGCTCCTTCACCCCTCCTTTCATGAACGTTCACCATTCGAAACAACCAAATTTCTGCACAATAAACTACTCTCGAATTTAAAATTGGCATCTTTGATTCGCCGATTTTTGATTTCTTTGTACTCTTGAAATCATCTTCAGATATTATCAGATCTCAATCCTTCATTCCTCTTTTAGAACCACAGCAAATAAATTTGAGACCGATCGGACCTTTGAATCTTTGAATATCATGATTTTGATGGTGAATCTCTTTTTCTATCTCTTTGCTAGAGATCGAGAAGTTTAGGTCACTACCCTTACCAGACTTTTCATCTCTCCCAATTTCAGAAGGGTCCTTCATAGTTTCTTTCAAAACAATTTCCGAACATGTACAGATGTCTAACTCTAATTTTTCTTTAAACCCAGCCTCCATACCCGGATCCGAATTTACACCAGCCTCCATATCCGGATCCGAATTTACACCAGCTCCAGACCCGCATCCGAATTTTCTCCCTGAAACTTAAGCTTCAGTTGACCTAAACCTAATATCATCACCGATTCCGTAGCTGACATTTGAGGTTTTTGTGGTATTGTATCTTCCACTACACTCCCTGGCTTATCTCTAACCTTCGGAATGAAATATAAACCAAACTTCTGAGAATCCGAGAAAAATGGGAGAAATAAATAAATAGGAATACTTAAACACCCAGAGCCAAACAAAAAATTTCTTAATATCCCATCACGAGATTTAGAAAAACCGGGTTCTTTCATTAAAATTAAACCAGCCTGAAAATAAATACTTCAAATACCCTTGAAATGAAGAAGAAAATTAGTCTGACGGGAAGAACTATAAGCGACGACGATCACCGGAGGTGAAGCTAAGAACTGAATGCTAATACTGATATGAAAGATCCTCCTTACCTTTAAACTACAATACAAAATATACCTAGTAGACAACATCTAAAAGCAAAACAGTTAGGAGAAAAAAAAACAACTTTGATAAAAATTAAAAACAAAAGACGATTGAAGTTCATACCCAAAATCGAAAAGAAAACTCGTAGTAGAAGTCACAAATTAAAGGATTGGAAAAACTAGAAACACCGTAACTAGAATCACCCAAACTAGAATCACAGTAGCTAGAATCACTCAATTTAGTATCTCCATTACAAGAATCGGACTGAGTATGCAAGAATCGGTTACAACGAATCACTAGGAAATGTATTTCTCTAAAAACATTGTTTCACACACCACCAGTATTTTGTAAAGGTTGACCACAATTGCCTACGTTAATTAGTTTTTCAATAGATAGTTCAGGAAACTCAATAGAGGATTCTAGAACACCAGTAAAACAATTATCCTTACAAGCTGGAATGGTACTATTAGAATGAATTATATTAAGCTCATCTACCTTTTCACTTAAAATATCATCATTAACCATTGATGTACTCCCTTCCTTATCATCTTTTGAATGAAAACAAATATCAAATCCACCAGAATTTTGAACTGAAACTTTCTTTGGAGTGTAACTCCATTGAGGCTTTTGATTAATATGCTTTTGACCACCAGCAACTTGAGTCTTCCTTGCCACTCTACATTCTGTAACCAAGTGACCCACAACCTTACATTGACTGCAAAACTTACGCATTCTTGATACTCTAATTTCTTGTTCAAACTTACAATATTTTGATACAACCACTACCTTATTAGGGATAGCATTGGCTAAATCAATTTCCACCAAAATACTAGCATAATATCAAATTTCTTTTTTCAGAGTTGTGGAATCAAGACGGATTGGTCAACCAATTGCACTATCCATGGACATAAGAATATCCTCCTTCCAATATTCAATATTCAGTCCTGGAAACAACATCTGATGGTATTTTTCAATGATTTTGTAGTAAGATGATTCGTTCACTCAGATTTGTTGAGAATTTGTTTTAAGACTTAATAAAGAAAATAAGGAAAAATATATATACATAATTTGTCACAAGATGAAGAGATGCTGAGACGCGGGATTCCACTACTTTTCATATTGTTATGGTTCAGTCATTAACTCTAGACAATATAGCTCAAACAAAAGAAGTTGTGACTTTAGTTCTTTGCCAAAAATAGATTTCGTAAAATATTATTTGTAAGTTAAAAGCATGACGCATTTAAAGTATTTAGAACTAAGCATGCGGCATCTAACAAAATAACAAATAATTAATAGAAATCATAATGCAATTAAATCTATGCAAAAAGTCAATAAAAGAATTAATTCATTTACCACAATCATGAAAAGTTGCTTCCTCCGTTGTCCCAGTGATGGGGTCTAGCTCCGCATGGTGAAAACACACTCAAAGGAATTTTTCATTGCTCAAAAAGGTGTTTACAAGGAGAAAATGGAGAAATAATTCAAAATCGGGTTTGTAACAATTATATTTGTTACAAACCAGATAACGATACAGAGGATGTGTCACTGTTACTGTTGCTCTAAGACTGTCTCCTGAACTACGACCCTCGGCTATGGGTCGTTATCGTTGTAGCTTCTACGACTGTCACTATGTGTCGTAACCACTGTAGCAATTACGACTGCTCCTTGTAGTCTTATGTTCTTCGTATGTTCTTCAATGACAGCATCAGAAACAATCTCTGCAACTCCCGATTCTCTGTTGTATTCTCATCCCTAACTCTCCATTCCTTTCTATGACATAACAGCACTCTTTAAATACTCGACAGGGCCTCATTAACTTCTCGAATCTTCTCCAAATCCTCCACATAATTTCGGCAGTAAAGAAAATATACTCTCCGGAATATCTTTCCATATTCGACTTTGTTGCGCGTCTGAATGGTGTTGACACATTCCGACAGACTCAGTAAACAATCAACACGACTTCAAGTCCCTCCATCCACACGCAGAATCTCCAAAAATAACTATGAAAATCTCGAGAATAACCATGTACGTGCCCTGTTCTTCAACTCCACGAAACTTCCCTTTTCTTCTCACCCGAGTGTACTGAGATGGCTTCATTGATTATATTGGCTTAACAGATCAAACATGTTAACTGAAGAAGAAAATCTTCTCCCGAATCATCCAAATATCCGTGATAATCTCCCCTTTGAATGCAGTTTCCCTGAATTATCAGAACTACGTGGACTTTGCTATTTTTTCGAAACAAAACTCCATACAATCCCTGTTTAGGTGAAACAGGGTCAACTCAATTAAAATCTCTGAGAAAAATGCAAAGAACACATCCAATTCTCTCCCATGAAATTCCTCCGTTGATAATTCATTTTCCCGCCAAAAAAATTCTTTAAACGTGAAGAAGAAGGGTGCCCCCATAACCAGACTAGGGGTCCCTTTAGCAACTGGGGTGTCTTGGGGTGCAAATAGTGGCTAGTGTGCCCCTTAGTAAGTGAGTGCCCCTTATCCAATCCGAGAGTCCGAATAGCAAATGTCCTCCGGGGTTCCCCGGGCAACTTTTCGAGCTGATTTTTCCAAGAATGTTTATTTCCCAAAAATGCCTACAAACACATAAAATACCGAAATTAGTACAAAATCGAGTGCCAACAATATATAGTATTGAGATCAAATTAGACACAAAAATGTGTCTATCAAATACCCCCAAACTTATTATTTGCTAGTCCTCGAGCAAATTTATTCTAGAAAAGTGACCGACTAAATCTCGGGTGGGTTTATCAGAGGTGTGCCCACAAAACCATTACTCCAGATCCTAGCTATCTACGCAAAACCTTGGAAGGCACTAAATAATCTCCTTGGTTGGCATACTATTGATTACAGGAGGAAGTACCCTGATGCGAAATTCCAATTGATGTACACGAGTTTGCACTCAAGCATACTAAAATTCATATAAAGTGACAGAGCTCTACTCAGATAGTTTCTGGACATCATAAATCGGAGTCAACCAATCACATGGATAGATTAAGAAGATGGATGTAGAGAAAAACGTGGATGATGTTGACTAAGGTGAACCTATCCTAATGGACTGAGATACTGGTCTGGACTAATATCAACACACTTGCATATACAAGGGAACCAGTGGTCGATAATCCTAACTCTAGGTCAACTCAGCTGGCATATACAAGGGTACCAGTGGTCGACTTTATTGTATTTATTCCGGTTGGTCTGGTGGTCTGGTCTCAATTTTTTTTTTTAATCTCAGTCACTCTATTTCACCCTAGCAATGGTAAAAAGAAGTGATCAGGATTCTTTCGATGTTTCCATCACGAAGATATAGCGAAACTACCATGTTTTCTTTTTCTAACACCCGAGCTCTGTGCTTTTATGAATAGACTCTTTAGATGTTTCCATCTAATCAGATTGGTTCCTCAACTCCTACAACCAAAATGCTTCCATCCACTTAGACTGGTTAGTGCCATCCTTAATAAACATAAATTTCTAGGCTCTGGAGTTTATTATTATTTTTTTTTTACTGCAACTAAAAAGTTTCTCCCATACCCCCAAACTTAAATCTAACATTGTCCTCAATGTTCTAAAGATAAAATTAAAAACATGAACAAGGAGAAACTATTACCACTTGAAGCAAAAGAGTTAAGGAAAGATATTACCGTGTTGCATGAGCATGGGTTACCTCCCAAGAAGTGTTAAGTTTAAAGTCTTCAGCCAGACATTGGAAGAATTAGTCACCTCGTAGAATCATATAGCAGTAGCCGGAATAATTGTGGGTCATCTGGATCAAAAATCATTACCCACAAGAAGAGGAAAGTGCAACAGATCAAGAATATACCGAACATACCCTCGCTTAAGACAACTACATCTAGTTCTGGTTCAGGTTCAGGCTCTATAAAAGGGTCTAAATAAAAAGCTTTCATCGGTTAGATTTCCTCAAAGCTAAGATCCGGTTCAGGCATTAGAGTCTGGAAAAACTCAACTAAGAACTTAGAATCACATAACAACAACCTGAATAATTGGGGATCCTCTAAGTCAATTAGATTTGACTCACACAGCTGACCACAATTAAAGAGGTGGTCTTCCTTAAGAAAATGTGTCGACCCTAATATCCTAAAGTAATTAGGTTTAGTCTCAAAACTTAATAACCGACACATCTGAAAATCATATGTTCCCACAATTAGTTGAAAAGTCTTTGGTGGGAAAACAAAGTCAATCTTGGTATCATAGTTTGGGTTAACCACATCAACCAGAGGATGGGTTTCTAACAACTGAGCTTCTTTCTGGACTTCATTAGGTTCGGTAAAACATGTATGAAGATAATCTTGTAAGATGGTTGAGGCATAAATGTCAAGTCCTACACGAGGGAACTTTCTAAGAGTTAAAGAACACAGAGAATGATAATCACCCCCAAACTTAGAGTTTTCTGTGTCTCTATAAAGACTAGTCACAACTTCATCATATTCCTGGAAATGGTCAATTGATTCTTCTAAGTTGGGTTCATCCTCACTCATTTCTACGAGTTTATCATCTTCTAAGACTAGTGTTTCTAAATCTCTAGATTCTAAAACAGTATTCTCAGGGTAAACTCTTTCCTCTAAACCATCATCACAATCATATAAAGGATTATCAGTGGATTTTTCTAGTAAAGGCTCATTAACTAAGGTGTTAATCATAATAACTTCCTCTGATTCACTGATAGGCACATCAAATAATGGATTATCCAACACACTGCAGGCTAAAGGATCATGAACTGCATCGTCTAAAACGGTGGTATCTCTAGTTAAATCCTCATCCTTTTGAATAAGTGAATAATTATTAAAATTATTTGGATTTGAACTAGAAACAACACTATCATTATAAAGCTCAATTGGAGTAACAAATTCCTTATCACTATGCCTGCATATTTAATGTTCTTCATCAATACTATCCTCATCATAGTCATCATTATTATAACATGAAAATAATCGAACCTCATCTAAACAAGTTGTGTCACCAATTCTAACCTCGTTATCTTGATTATGTAAATAACTATCTTCATTCTCAAGGGTATTATTGGATACACTATATTGGCAATTCAAGTAATTTCGAGCATTTCTTTCGTTCGTCTCAGCTATCTGCTTGAGGTGGTCTTCTAAAGAAGGTTCACTCATTATTGTAGTTCTTTCGTCTATAATTATACTATTCATCTCAGCTAACTTACGCGTCGACTTAGCTAACTTCCTGAGGGACTCTTCTAAAAGAGGAATAGGAACAGAGGGATCATAAAAAGGACTACTTTTCAATAGTTTGATTGTATCCTTTAGAGACGAAGAACTAGTACTATAATCTTCTTTCTCATAAGACTGATGCACGTGTGGATAGTAATTGGGCTCACCAGGGTATGACCCATAACCTTCGAAAGGTTGGCGTTCCCAACCACTATTCACATTATGGTCATAAAAAGAGTGATGTCCATATTGTTCAGTTGGATATTCATATTCATTGTGATGGTTATTATAATACCAGTTCGACATCCTAACTGCAAGGGGATTCTAAACAAGCATAAAGAAGGCGGACTCGACCACAACAAGCCTATTTTATCTAGTAAACAAAAAGCATGATGGCTCCACTTAGATTGTTTCTAGACCGGCTTCTAATCCTTCGAAAGGGAATTCGTTACAATTTAAGCAAACCCCTCTGGAATCAACCCGAGTCAAAGTAAGTTGAATAGAGGAGAGGGAAGCTGCATGGAGCTTTGATACCCAAGGCCTCACCGCATTACAAGGCGGTGCAGTCACGCATTCAACTCACAGAAACCATCATGAACTTCGAAGTATGCTTAAAAAAGTAACCAATATTTTTCGAATGACTTTCCTATTAAGCTCGTTACCCTATCGGTCTCGTTCTAGTCAAAATTTTAGGCATAGGTTCGCGTAGGTTATGTGTTCCTAAGGCGGGCAAGAAGTAAACAGTGATGAAATCCGAGTCCTTATCTTGATTTGGCCATGACTTGCTCTTTACTAGAAAATTAAATCCGATTTCAGGTCCTCAACATATAGGCATACAAAATCATCCAGTAAACCCGTTGACAGGGGATTCGCGGGTGTTTAGAATTCTTACCTCCCGTTCCAGACGGGGGATGAACCGTTGAAGTCGACTCGGCCCACAACTCCAATGTCGTGTACGAACCCGAGGGGCCGAGACGATATCGTAATCGTCGTCCTTCTTTGCACACAGTTTATATTTAAAACTACCCTTCCGTAGGGTTTAAAAAAAAAATAAAGTCCCAAAGTTCAATGTCCGAAAATAAAAAAACGTCCAAAAATAAAAGATTACAAAAATAAAAACCTTAATTACAGTTTCTAAAAAATAAAAAATAAAATAGAATATCTATATACAAAAATTTTCTTCTTCACTCCTTTTGGATTCCTCATTTCTTTTCTTGTTTGACTTCTTTGGTATCTTTCAATGATGTTGTAGTAAGATGATTCGTTCACTCAGATTTGTTGAGAATTTGTTTTAAGACTTAATAAAGAAAATAAGGAAAAAATATATATACACAATTTGTCACAAGATGAAGAGACGCTGAGACGCGGGATTCCACTACTTTTCATATTGTTATGGTTCAGTCATTAACTCTAGACAATATAGCTCAAACAAAAGAAGTTGTGACTCTAGTTCTTTGCCAAAAATAGATTTCGTAAAATATTATTTGTAAGTTAAAAGCATGACGTATCTAATGCATTTAGAACTAAGCATGCGGCATCTAACAAAATAACAAATAATTAACAGAAATCATAAAGCAATTAAATCTATGCAAAAAGTCAATAAAAGAATTAATTCATTTACCACAATCATGAAAAGTTGCTTCCTCCGTTATCCCAGTGATAGGGTTTAGCTCATCATGTTGTTGGAAACACTGTTTTGATGTGACCATCCTTCCCTGTTTTGCAAAGTCCACATATACAGCCCAAGTTTATCGAAACTAAACAGGTTACCAGCCCTGTTTAGGTGTAACAGGTGAATATAACCAATTGTAGCGATTAAATCTCCCTGAAATACCTAGAAAATTCGAACCCTGATTCTTCCCGTACGCTGCAACTATTCCCGCCAAAACTGGATTTTGAAAGGTTGGGGATGACCTCCCCCTAAAAGATAAGGGGGTGCGAATAACATTCGGCGCCCTGGGGTGCAAATAGTAACGGTGGTGCCCCTTAGTAATTGAGTGTCCCTTATCCAATCCGAGAGTCCGAATAGCAAATGTCCTTCGGGGTGTCCCGGACAACTTTTCGAGCCGATTTTTCCAAGAATGTTTATTTCCCAAAAATGCCTACAAACACATAAAATACCGAAATTAGTACAAAATCGAGTGCCAACAATATATAGTATTGAGATCAAATTAGACACAAAAATGTGTCTATCAGCATTCATACAAAAGCACTAGAAGATTTTTGTTGTTCAGGTTTAAAATCACGTTCTCGTAATCTAAGTTTCAGATATTGTGATTCGACGGCCATTCAACGGTCATTTGACCTTATACAGATCATGACCATAGCGGAATAAGAAAAAACACGGAAAAATTCCGAGATGTCTAAGAGTCGTCTCTGAATTATTACCATTTTTGGCCGACTGTTAAGGAGGCCTTCTTTATGGTCACTTAAACTGCAATTTTGTCTGTCACGATTTTTGTACAAAAAAACAAACACATATTACAATTTCATGAAATTCAAATCCAAATCCACATAATTAAATAGATTGACCAAAAACATACTACATATACGACCAAACAAACAGATTTCAAGTTCAAAATTATTGAAAAAACTCATTAAATTGATCAGATGATTCGGACTGTAAAGGATCTGCAGTAGCAGAGAAACGAGTAGAGAAGATGAACAATTCGAATATGGATTTCGTTGGACCCGACCCAATGGTCCATATTCGACTCAACATAAAAGAAAGAGAGATTTCCTGTTTAGTCCACTAAACCCGATCCGGATTAGTGGCTAGTCCAGCGGGAAACAACATTTACTCCCTAGTCCAAAAAAGATTTGAAAAGAATAAAATTACTCTACTAACCCTAACATATAATATACTATGTATGTTAGTAACATATGTAATATGTAGTAACATATATACTAGTATTAATACTAGTTTACTAGTATACTAGTATACATATGTAATATGTAGTAACATATGTAACTAGTATACATATGTAATATGTAGTAACATATGTAACTAGTAATATGTAGTAACTAGTAACATATGTAATATGTAGTAACTAATAACTAGTAGTATACTAGTATACTAGTAACTACTAGTATACTAGTATTAATATGTAGTATGTAGTAAAATATGTAGTAACATATATAAAACAAATGTAGTATGTAGTAACATATGTTACTAGTATCAATATGTTATACATTGGCACTACATATTAATATGTAGTAACATTATTAATATGTGGTATGTTATATATTGATATTACATATTAATATTGATACTACATATTAATATGTAGTATGTTATATATTGACACTACATATTAATATGTAGTGTCATATTAGTATGT
>NC_039358.1:143641575-143702027 GCF_003573695.1 Papaver somniferum
ATATTGATATTACATATTAATATGTTACTAGTATACTAGTTTACTAGTATAATACTAGTTACTATTAGTACTACTAGTATAATACTAGTTACTATTAGTACTACTAGTATAGTACTAGTTACTACTAGTACACATGTTACTACTAGTATAGTAGAGTAGTTACTTAATTTACGAGTAACATATTCTTTTTACTATTAATATAGTACATATTGATATGTAGTATGACCATATTGATACTATTAGTATGTAGTAACATATTACTAGTAATATTAAATGTGTTGATACTAATTAGATCTGTAAGGGTGTTTTAGGCATTTAGAAAATACACTTTATCATCTCCACAAAGTTTTTGGACTAGCGAGTAAATAATCTAGTCCAAAAACATAACGAGTAAATGTTTTTCGTGGGTGGACTAGCCATTAACTGGGTCATGAAAAATTGAACTAAATAGTAATTCCTACTAAAAGAAAAACAATTTGGGCTTCTAGATCTGATACATTTCCACAAATCCGACTCATTAACCGAGTTAGTTAGTGAATCGACTCAAACTAGATGAACCGACACAAACACCACACTGCAATAGCTTGAATCATGTGATATTTGGAATCTCTGAATCAGGCATGTAGTCCTGTAGTAGAATAAGAAACAACCCACAATTTACTTAATCAAATAAAGACAAACCCACAATTAATTTCATCAAGAAAAAAAAACAAAAAAACAAGATCCAATTGCATAACATAGGTACTAAATTTGAGAAACATCAGAAAGAAAAGAAAATTGACCTTACACGAGTGGAATTTATAACTCTTCAAGTTGCTGCTATTAAACCATTCTAACCACCGTTTGATTCCTAGAACCTATATTATGTGGATTTTTTTTCTCGTTTTTTTTTCAAGAAAAAATGAAGGGAATATAAAACCCCAAAACCTAAAACTAGCTACAAGAAGGAGAAGATTCTTTTTGATGTGCCCTATGATTTCATGTATTTGTCTAAAAATGGTTATCTTCCCTGGTAGTAAAGACTGAGTGAGGAAGGAGAAAGCGACGGCTGTTGAAGGAGTATGGAAAATTACTAGGGCTAATAAGATTTACAAATTCCAAATGACCAGAACACCCATTACAAACACTGCATGTATTAATATCAAGCTTGTTACAAGGGCGACATGGTTTATTAGAGGGCCGGCAGTGTGATAGTAATGTCCCTCTAGTTGGTTAGGGAATATCCTATAGGGGATGTAAATTGACTAGATTACCCTCCCCATTTTTTTAACCTAAATCAAAGCTAAATTGAAAGTTTGTTTTCTTTCTTCTTCTCTTCTCCTCCTCCCATCAACCGTAACCTCCATTAAAACTCAAAATTTCATCGTCTTCGATTAATTGACGATTCGAAAACTAATCAAGTGTAGTGTAATGACTTATATGAGGTATGTTTTGAAAATCCAGTTACGATTTGGTTTATTTTGTTCGATTTAAGTTTAATTTTTATCAAAAATTAGGGTTTTAGATGAAAATTAAAATTGAAATTTCTGTGTTTATGTGAGTTACGGTTGATATTAACTCAATTACGAACCGTAACTGGAGATTTTGATGTTGTTACGGTTGGTAATAGTTCAATTACCAACCGTATGTTCTTATATCTGAAAATTTTCTTCAGTTACGGTTGGTAACCATTTTAGTTTACGAATCGTAACTCAGTTACGGTTGGTATCGAGCATTTAGTTACCAACCGTAACTGGTTTTGCAAGAGGTAGTGAAACTAGTCACGGTTGGTAGTTCATCTTTTACGAACCGTAACTTCGATTTACGGTTGGTTATGAGCAAAATTCCAACCGTAATTAGCTCTGAAAATGTAAAAAAAATTGATTTTTTTACGTACTTTAGATAACTTTGAGCAACAAAAAGCTAGTTGGGACTAATTTAGAAGTATACCCGGTCATTTTCAGGTCCTGGTTCTTCATTTTATTGGTTAATTTCTTCAATTGATTGAGATTGTCCTTCTCCTCTAAACATTTTTTTTAAGACTCTAAAAATCTGATTTTGATTTTAATTTTGAGTTAATATAAGTGAAATTAATCACAACACTAAACTTGATTATCATCACTAAACTAGGTTATCAATTATGAGGATTAATTTATCATTTCCAGTTTTTTTTATAAGAGACACTTGAATTATCATGTAATAACTCTTTTTATCCTATTACAATGTCGCCCCTTTAATAAACCATGCCGCCCCTATAACAGGATTGATTAATATCAACAAGTGGTCAAGTTATTAGATTTTTATAAGTTAGATATCTTGGACTGTTTGTTGATGCAACCCAAGTGTACTAAATTCAATAACCAGGCTGTGCAGCGAATCATCCACACACTTGCACATGCGAAAATTATTACTACGCTGGAGGAAACAGCCGTAGTTTACTTTACACCGTGTTAGAGGGAGGTGTGGCCCATTGCCTTTCCCTACAGTTGAGACGTGTGATTCCCGACTGTGCAATCTTCGGTGCAACTCTTTTGTCAACTTAGAATTGTATGTCTCTCTTGCACGTGAGTCACCCGCTTTCTTTTTTACAAAACTTACGCATATCGAATTATCGATTCTCATACGTATTCCCTAACTTCGGTGTCGGCTGAAAAAAAAATCGGCGCCTTAAAAAAAAAAACGAGCTAATCGCTTTTGTTGGCCTTACTGCTATAGCAGTCAGTCATCTAGTAGCCCTAGATTTTTATTATTTGAGCAGATAAATGCCTCTTTATCTCTCCAGTTTCCAAAGTAGTAAACCTTCTCTAAATTTTTTTCTGAAATCCCTCAATTCACCAGCCGACTTGCAGATCTCAAATCCACTGGGAACAAATTCAGCTTTACTATTTCTCTGTTATTCTCAAAATTGAAATAAAAAAATGGAAAATGGGTCATTTGTCCAAATATTTTTAAATCACGGTTCAAATGGACGAGTAAAAAATAGTTTGGGTGAAATGGCCAAAAAAAATAGCAAGGATGAAACTGGATTCATCCTAGCTTAAATTTAAAAAATAGCAAGGATGAAACTGGATACATCCTGTTTAAATTAAAAATAAGAAAAAATATTTGAAAATGGGCATGATGAAACTGGTTACATCCTGCCTGTTTTTACATTTTTGTCCATTTAAACAGTATCAAAATCTAACTGTCCATATCACCTAGAAATTGTTGATTTTGGTCTTTTTAATCAATTTTGTGTAAAAAAATTGGGTATCAAATTAGATGTGATATGTGATTTGGATCCAAGGGGTTTCATGATTAGTGTGATGTGTGATTTGAAGCAAGGGTTTTTGTTCCAATTAGAGGAAAATGATGTGGTTCGTGTTTTTTTATTTCGATTCGGATCTAAGGGGATTTCTAAATTGGGTATCAAATAAGATGTGATTCGTTTTTTTTCTTCTTCTTCACTAAACGGAAAATGAGCTCCCAGATTTATAGAACAACATCAACAAGAACTCACTTATCTCTTTATCTAAAGGTCATCGCTCCAAGGGTGAGTTATATTTATATTTTTTTTTCTTCTGATTCCTCCGTTGCTTTTTAATAGGCTGGTTTCCTAAAATAAATATTTCTAAAAAATAGACTGGTTTCCTAATTGGGGAAAGTCCATTTCACTTCACTTCTTTTATTGGCAAGTGTCATGAGGACCACTTTCAATGATTAGTTCTCTTAATTTCTTTAATTTTCTCTAAAAACAAAACCAGCCTATTAAAAATAAACGGAGGGAGTATTTATTTTGGATTTTTATTGATGATCAATTTTATTTTCTGAATCTTAATTAGAGGTACAACAGGCAGTGGTGGATCATGATATTATTGTCAGTGTTGTTCATAAGGTTTGGCGGTGCTAATAGGAGATTGGTGGAGTTGACGGTGGTACTGGTATGTGGTAGAGGAAGATTATAAAGTACTCAATTCTTAGCTTATCTCAATATCTCTATCAAGGGTTTCTCTTGGTGCAGCCACTAAACTTTCGTCTTTGTGTGTTTGCAGTAAGAACAAGGGTATCTCTCGATGAAATCAGGGTCAAGGTGCAAAGCAAATGGTGTTACATATTGGTTTAATCAGCTTTCCTTGTCTGATGTCAATTGATTATTGCTTTAAGGTTGTTAAACTACCTAGATCTCAAATGGATATTTTTGTTTGCAAGCTTTGTAACAAATGGGTATTATGTCCTGTAGATTCCTAGGTTCTTGAATGAATGATCTGAAATTTTAGTTAGTTGGTGTTATATGATGCTTGAAGAATGTTGTCGGGTATTTTTCATCTGTTTCACACATGAATTGTATGGTTAAATTTTTAAGATAGGTTACTATTTAGTTGCCTTGCAAAGAAGAAAACCATTTGCATCTACTTGCCTTTTATTTGATTAGTTTTATGCTAATTGGTTTTTGGTTTAGCTGTGCCCTGTAACTGTTTGTTTACTTTGTTCAAAATGAGCCAAATGACATGAGCAATTATTGTGGCCAGGGTTTTCTAGTAAGCTAGCTAGTTTTCAAAATGGGTTGTGCTATTAGAAAGCATGTGCAGACACTAGTAGGTTGGTCATGGTATATGTACTTGTGTTTGTATTCGTAATTTTTAGATTTCATGTGGAAAGGTTTGGATTTAATAAATAAAGTTTTATTGATCTTTGGTCTTTGTGGGTCTCTTTGAGTGTCTTAGTTGTACTGGACAAACAAACTTGACAGACTTTCATGAAAGACTTTTTGGCTCGTGTTTTGTTTGTTTTGGGTGGTATCTAAAATGAGATTTATGAACTACTGTTAGTTTTTTCTCAAAAGACTGAAACCTATCTAGCTTTAAGAAATACGGTTGACCAACTGAAGTATTGAATGGTGAATTTAATTTATTATATGTACTTACCCTACGTACTTGAAATGTTGATGGAAAATGGATACTCCCAATAATGTGAGCTTAAGATACAGGGAGTAACTATTTAATGGATTTTTGGTGCATCCGTAATGGTACAGCAAAACGCGTTGTGGATTATACATACGTTGCTTATAAAAGCGTAGGGAGTTCTGGAGCTTCGTCTCTTCCATAGTTAATTATTCTTTATTTTGATTATTACATAGTTTTGTTTCTGAATGTTACTTGACTTTTTTGGTACCTCATTGATACGACATACGAGGTAGGGATTGAGAAACATAGATAATGGACCAGCACCGCTCCGACGCAGGTGAATCACAAGAACCTATCTGAGCCTCGTTTATTGTTATCATTTTAGTTGTTATTAGTTTCTCTAAGTCTCATTACAAAGCGTATTAAGTTTTAAGGGTTATAGTTCGGCTTTCAGAATTTAAACTTGGGACTGTGAAACATACATCAGAAACAATAGTGGAGAAGTATGGTGCCATAAGGTTAACTTCTGAAGTTGAAGGACTAACTGTGCTGAAAACAACCCAGGTAACTGTTCACCACTCTTCTCACATCTTGGTCGTTGTAAAGCAATGTACTGGTGAAGCAGACTTACATTACAATACGCTAGACAAAATTTATCAATTCTGAATCTCAGTGTTGTTATCTACATTTGACAATGAGCTTTTGCATTTTTGCTTGGAAAGGAGCTTGAACATTTCTATGCCTCTTTGTATGCTAGGATCTACTATGAAATCTCAAGTTGTGTGAATATTTCAGTTATGTCTCGCAACCAGGACTTCGCTAAGGTGCATAAATCATAGCCGTAATCCACACCCTGGACTATATAACTGTTATGCATGTTAAGCTTGGAAGTAATCATTTTTCTTCCTTCCATATTACAGATAAGAGACGAAGTCGTGAGTGTAGGTCATCACTGACAGATTAGGAATTTTTGTGGGTCTCATGACCATTGTCCAGGCAATGACTGGTTAGTCTAGTTATCTGTATTATGATTTATTGAAATTAATTTCAAGGTTTATGGATCTGTATCTTCTATTTACTCAATCATGTGTTTCAGCAAAATAAAATACTTTTGATGGTCCGTCGAGCAAGGACTGGAGAGGTGGAAGGGCTGCTTCATCCAGTATCATTCATCCTTAAGTTCTTTTCTTTCCCGCTTTAAGCATTTGGAATTCGAACATCAATAACATTAAGGTTTGGTTGTTGTGAACACAAATAGTTTGCTTCCACAACCAATTGATTGAAATAACAAAACAGTAAACAAATTGAATAAAAACAAGAATCATAAGCGAAATATAAGGTGCAATAAGAGTAAGAAGACATCAACTCAAGTGATTTACGTGGTTCGGCAGTGCCTACATCCACAGGGTGATGATAGTGTGAGTTTTATTAAGTATTGATTTCATTACAAAGGTGATGAAGCTCCATAAGAGATGGAGTTTTCTGAGAAAAGTAGTCAAGGAAAGAGGCTGGTTCCGTCCCCTTTCTAACCTAATAATGTTCCTTTATATAGGGTGAATGGTTACAAGTATTTTACTAAACTATCCTTAGCTTAGTTTCTAAGCAGACTCAAAACTGATTCGGTGTGCGCGGTTGTATTATTGTGTCTAGCTTCGGCTTGTAATCTCCGTCCATGTGTCAAGTTATTTAATGGTGTATACAATTTGCCCCTTTTCTTGAGGGTTGATGATGAGCGATCCTTAAGAAAAATTACCTTCGCCCTGCTCTTCCGTGCTTTGGTCAGTGCATCCTTCGTCCGTCTTTTGTGCTCTTTGTGAAGAAATTTTGGTAAAGAATAAACTACGTCGAAGTATTAATACTTTCCCCTATTCTTTAGCGAAATTTTGAAATGTTCCTGCATAGAAAAATGTACCTTACCCTTCCTTATTGATATGTGATTTTCATACTTGGCTTGTCAGAATACACTAGCATCTCCTTTCCTTTATAATAACACCACTTCAGCCATGTAGCATTATTGACACCAAGTTTTGAGTACCCCAGCATCAGCAGCAAACATCATCTTCGTGCTTTGGACCATCTTCGTGACATCAACTTGTATATAGCTTTGGGTAGGAAGCATCGTCACCATGAGCTTTTCCGCTACACTTCAGCCTTGTTTTATGATCCACAAGAGGTCCGTTGCTGCCCCAGCTTCACTGCCTATGTCATCGTTGTAGGTTTGCTCCCCTGTACGCACATATGTGCAACATTCATTTGAACTGTTATCGTCATTACTTGAACTGCAGTCTCTATGTAATTCTCATGGCCCGTGGGACCTGCATAAAAGTGGAAAAATAAGGGACTGGCTTAGCCTCCGTCGCAGGGATTAGCACCGTCGTCGGCTTTACACCTTCGTAACTAGGCTTTGCATCTTTGTCACGAGGCTTTGCATCATCGTCAACCATGATCCTTTGTCACAGAAACTGCATCATCGGTATCACTTTGTTCGTCGAAATGGAGTTGTGATCGGGTTTACTTGCATCATTGTCATCTATTTTGTACTTGGGACTTTGTACCGTTGGCATCAGAATTGTGTCATGTTGGTCCTTTGTACTTTGTAAGTATTGGTTGATAGTCCTACTTGAGAATCGTATCTGGATCGAAGCTTTATCTTCGTAGCTCCTTTGTTGTGATGCTGGTGCAGTCTCTAACCTTGAACTGGTCTGCATCTGCTCTCCTATGTTGTACTTTCCGTGCAATTCCAATGGGTAGGCAGCAAAACATAGCGTTAGGTAGCACTAATACAGGTTCGTCTCAATCAACATAAGTGGATCTTCATCCATCATATTCCGAGGATGAGACGCAGCATAAGTGGATCTTCATCCACCGTATGTATTTCTTTACTCCATATGCTACAGCTTTGGGTGCATCTCTACCACAGCGGGTAAGCCCATCGCATTGGTTCGTCGCGCAGCAATTGGAAGGTGTGCAACGATGCCCCATTGTCGTAGTATGACAGTTTGTAGTAGCGCAAGCAACAATTTGTATCTCACAACGTCTGCGGATTTTACATTACATTACCGTTGCTTTATCTACATGGCATCTCCGGCATCGGTCATGCGACATCTCTTCCGTTGGTGCGTACTAGCAGCTGTCCGTAGATTCGTGGTTTTGTTTACATCTAGCTCTATCGGTTTGCTTGCCTTCATCCTTACGCGTCCACAATCTACTTATGTTCGTCTTCATGCTCATGTGGTTCTTTGCTTGAGCTAAGGATCATATGTGGACCTTGTCGGGTTACTTGAATTCGTTGACTTGTTGTGTAGTTTTAGCTGGCACAAAAATGTAAGTGCACGATATTTCATGTATTATAATCAATAAGGTAAATTCATGGTATAAGTAATAACATCAGTGAATAAATGTCAACTTCTTTATGCAGTAGTAAACTTATTAAGAAATTTGTATGGCTGCTCGTGCCCCAGCCTTGCGTAGATTTATGAATTCATTGTCTCTGAGCATGAGCATGAGTGTTTGGGACCATAGTTTCACGAAGGGATTACCTTGTGCTATGTTTGGGACCTGTCACCCCGTTAGCCAATCTCGGGCCAGGGGACTACTGAACGGTGGGGGTCTAAGTTTAAACATGATGGGTATCTCTTTTTGCTGGATGCCCTCCTCCAGGTCGTACACTCATAGACGCTTATGGGGAAGTCCGGAGAGATTGCACGCAAGTGCTTTCCCCAATACAAATGTTTGAGACCAGTGGTGCTTGCCCCGGTTCTCAATTATATAAGTCGGTATCCAGAAAAGAGTGGTGGTGCTTGCCCCATCTCTTTATGAAAAATTAGATCATGAAGTGTATTGTAGAAATGCATGTATATGTAAAAATGTATGAAAATTTTAAAGTTATTAAAGGAGTATAAGTATTCGCAAACTATTTAATTGTGTGTCGTATGTATGCCCCTTTTGATTTTGGAAGCTGATTGTCAAAGCTTGTGGAAGCGAAAGTAACTGCCCCTGAAGGAATTTCGTGGGTATAGTAAATGAATGTTGGTTACTGCTTAAGATTGCTCCTTGCCCCTGTGGTGAGGCTGCTTCCATAATCTGCAGATCTGCAGGGCTATATCATCGTAATATGCGGTTTCACTTTGTTCTTTGGCATCAGATCTCACATCATAGGTGTGGAGCACCTTCATTTCTTCATGGAGTATGGTGGAAGAATAGCAAAGCCTTCGTCATGAACAGCAGAACCTTCGTTGTTGGAGCCTTTGTCAACAGAGCCTTCGTTGTTGGAGCCTTCGTCAACAGAGCCTTCATTGTTGGAGTCCTCGTCAACAGGGCCTTCGTTGTTGGAGCAAAGCCTTTGTTGTTGGGACTTTCGTCAACAGAGCCTTCGTTGTTGGAGTCCTTGTCAACAGGGCCTTCGCTGTTGGAGCAAAGCCTTTGTTGTTTGGACCTTCCTCACCCGAGTCTTCGATGAATAACATAAGCTTCGTTGTTGGAGCCTTCGTCAACAGAGCCTTCGTTGTTGGAGCCTTCGTCAACAGGGCCTTCGTTATTGGAGATCATCATTGTTATTAGGAATTTTGTGACAGCCTTGGGAGATCATCATCACTGGGATTTGTATCGTCGTACCAAGACTTTGGGTCATCATCTTTGGGCCTTAGATCATCGCCCTTGGATTTATACTGTTGCAGCCCTCGGGTTTGCACCATCGTTGTATTTCTGATGCTGCCAAAATTGATACTTGGGAGTCTTCGTATAACATCATTTCTTGAACTCTAGTTTAAATTATAGGACCGAAGATATATTATCGATTAGGCATTCTCTTTGGGTTACTGGTATCATCGTTGTCAGAATTTGGATCGTCGTCACCAAGAAATACACGAAGTAAAAAAAAATGGTCACTAAAGAGCAGAAGTATAAGAAAAAATTCTGAAGTATTCTTCGAATAAGAAGTATCGGTTCTCGAGTGAATCAATTCATAAGAAGTATGAAGGTTCGTTGAAGAATTATACTTGGCCAAAAAGTATGCAGTACAATAAGAAGTATGAACTATATACCCAATTTGAAGTACGTACGTAATCATAACCAATTAGAAATATGAAACAATGAAAAATGCGGCTCTCCACTGCTGATAAGAGGTACTGCCTACCATCGTCGTTGGTCCTTGGATCGTTGTCCTCAAAGATTATTGTTGTTGATTGTTGTAGCAAGATTTGGGCTCATTGTCTTCGGAGAGCATCGTCATGGACTATGGCTTGTCATCTTCGCTCGTTGAACTGCGAGATTCTTCGTACGCCGGGTTAATATTGGATCATCGAACTATGATATGCTTCGCACGTCGGGTTAATCTTGGATCATCAGTATCGAGCATCATATCATCGGTGTTAGGGAGTGGAACCAACTTCGTTGCTCCTTTGGTGTGTTGCTAGTGCTGTTCTACACTCGAGCTGGGCTCTCCTCTTCATGGCAGCAACACTGCGTTAATTTTCACGACGTAAATTAAATCTCTACGTCGGCAGCAACTTGGTGGATATGCAGCAGTTTTACACTTCAGGTTACTTGCATCGACATCGGATATTGAATCATCATTGGACTTGCACTTGGGTGAACTTTGTACTTCATCGTGGACTTTGAATTATCGTCCTTTGGGGGAACTTTGGCACTTTGTCATCATCAATGGTGAACCATCTTTATCAGGTTTATGCTTCGGACTTTGGGCTTTGCTCTAGCAGAATTTATAGCATCACCGGACGAACTACACTTCGAGGTACTATCAGCATCGTTGCTTGAGATTCATCCTCGTGCTTGGCACCATCGTCGTGTTCCACTTCGCACCATTGTTCGTCGTCGGCCTTGCACCGTCATACCAAGGCTTTGCATCGTCATCGTAAGACTTGAGCCTGGTTACGTTGGACTTGAGATGCTCTTCGTTATTGGAGTGTTGCTTAGAACTGTGAACGTTAAAAAGTGCGAAGATGGCTTCAAGTCCTTGGTCAGCTGGATCATAAGAAGGCTTTGTATCATCGTTGGAGTCCAGATTCTCACACTTGGGCTGCTGCCTCTACTCAATAGGAGGTCTTCGGAGGGAGACCCTTCGTCATAAAAAGCCATCGTCTTCGGAGGGAGACCCTTCGTCATAAAAATCCTTCGTCTTCGGAAGGAGACCCTTCGTCATAAAAACCTTCGTCTTCGGAGGGAGACCCTTCGTCATAAAAAGCCTTCGTCTTCGGAGGGAGACCCTTCGTCATAAAAAGCCTTCGTCTTCGGAGGGAGACCCTTCGTCATGGACTTTGAATCATCGTTGGAGTCCAGATTCTCACACTTGGGCTGCTGCCTCTCTGCGAAGTGAGTTGGTTAAACTGGTATGGATGTGGTCCGAATCTTTATGCGAGCTTTAAACACACTGTCAATGATTCTTCATGCGTGCTTCAGATTGCTGATGGTTCTAAATGTACGCCATCTTCGTTGTTTGAATCTTCCACTGGCCTGAATTGTCATCATTCTACTCTGGTTGCTCTGCAGCATCGGAGATGAGGAGTAATCATCGGGATTGAGGTGCTCTTTATCGTCGTCACCAGAATTTGAACCATCGGACTTTGGATCGTCTTCGGCCTTGAATAATCGTAGCGAGACTTTGGCTCTTCATCTTCGGAATTGGGTCATCTCAGCAAGACTTGAACTCGTCGTTGACACCCTTTGGATTGTCTTCATCAAAGATCAGCGTTGTGGAATTTGGATCGTCCTTTGTTTTGCCTTTAGTGCAACCTCCAACTCGAACTGCTGTTATCCTCTTTAAATGGAGTCCGCATTCGTCGGTTGGTCTCCTCACATCGCAGCAACAACAGCGTGGTCAATTGCTCCTATTAGCCTCTACTTGGCATGTTCATCGTTGTTGACCTTGCATCTTCGGGATACTTTGATCACCAGCATCGGAATTTGTACCATCGAGATCGTCTTCTTTGCATCGGGACGCCACCTGCTTCATGTTAGCTTGGTTGAAGAGCCTTCATTGGCGGGCTTGGAATGGTCATCACGGGACCTTGCATCATCGTCGTGCATACAATCATCTCCATACGGACCAGATCTTTCATCGGGTTTGCACGTCAGTTTGGTGTCATCGTCTTTGGATTTGGACGTCGGATTTTGGATTGAAACCTTATCTTCTTAGATCCTTCGTTGCGATGCTGGCACTGTTACTTGAGCTGCTGCATTCTTAAAGGTGAGTTGGTCCGTAATTTGAACTGAGCCTTATGGTCTTCATCCTGAGTTGAGCCATTTACTGGTGATCTTTTAATTGATGGACGATCCATTCACGTGTGTATCATCACATTAGGGGACTGGAGCGATCATCGTTGCTTTTCTTCTTCGGTGGTTATGAAGCAGCGGTTTCTTAGTGACTTTGAGCCAGCGACGTTGATTGGGTCAGGACTGCATCGTCATAATTAGTCCTTCATCGTTCACTTGGGTGAACTTTGTACTTCATCGTCATTGGCATGAGGACCTGATCAGTGGGTTTGCACTTCGGTTGGTGTCATCGTCTTTGGATTTAAGACTACGGGTTCATTTGGAGCATCGACATCACTTTGTACCACCATTCTTTGCAGCATCGTTGCCTGGGTATGAATTGCATCTTCGGTGTGTAGTCCCTGCACATCAAAAAAATGCTTGGGAAACATACTGGTTGTAAGGTAAAGGACTAGAACATGGATTACAATTCAAAAACCAAAGAAAAACTTTGGTCGTCCAAATATGAAAGCCATAAGGATCTCAGGAAAACAATCGACATTGGTTTGTAACCCAACAAAGCTGGCTGAGACAAATCTCAAAGTCGGTCAAAAAACAAGTTTAAGAATAAAGGTTCACTGAACATTTTTAAACAAGATACGAGCTGTAAGCACTTGCACAAGTTCCTGTAAGACTACATAAGTTAAAAAGTTAAAACTTGTCTCTTCATAACAATTTTAATTCATTGGATTATTTTGACAAACAGTTAACAAGCATTCCAGATCTGGCTTTTCACATGGGATTCGTTAGATTTTGGGTGGCACCCCAGCAGATTCTCTATGTAAGAATAACAAATTGACAGAAATCTGAAAACAAATTTCAGAAATTAGTATCATATTTAAAAGAAAATACATCTTGAGAAGGTAGAATAAATTCTTCACTCATAACCTGACTCTAGCGCCAAATTGTGAACACAAATAGTTTGCTTCCACAACCAATTGATTGAAATAACAAAACAGTAAACAAATTGAATAAAAACAAGAATCATAAGCAAAATATAAGGTGCAATAAGAGTAAGAAGACATCAACTCAAGTGATTTACGTGGTTCGGCAGTGCCTACATCCACAGGGTAATGATAGTATGAGTTTTTATTAAGTATTGATTTCATTACAAAGGTGATGAAGCTCCATAAGAGGAGTTTTCTGAGAAAAGTAGTCAAGGAAAGAGTCTGGTTCTGTCCCCTTTCTAACCTAATAATGTTCCTTTATATAGGGTGAATGGTTACAAGTATTTTAGTAAACTATCCTTAGCTTAGTTTCTAAACAGACTCAAAACTGATTCGGTATGCGCAGTTGTATTATTGTGTTCAGCTTCGGCTTGTAATCTCCGTCCATGTGTCAAGTTATTTTATGATGTATACAATTGTAGTGCGACAATTAGAATAATAAAATACCAAGCCACCACCAGTAAATTAAGAAAGCTGTAGTGGGACATTAATTGAGCACTAGTAATACATAAATAGTGATATTTAGTTTAGGAAATGTCAGTGCCCGACTTTGGTTAAACAATCACATGGCACATATCCTAGATTTGTCTGACTACTCCTACTTTGGACTAGATGTGCGCCCATGCTTTGCACGGGCTAAGATTAATCATAGAAGTTCAGTTGTACTAAAAATAAGTCTGTAGTCCCGGGAATATGTTCATTCTTTAATTTTGGTTACATTTAATTGTTTCTATGGACGGAACAAAAGCGTTTTGGTCAAATATGTTGTTCGGGTGCCCCAGTATTTATCTGATATGAACAACCAAAACAGAAGAGAGAAGAGGGATCATGTAATGTAGCTACAAAACATCGATTAAACAACTTAAGATGGTACAAAGCAAGTCATGCGCTTAATAACAGATCCAAAGACTCGACAGTATGGCTGCAAGGAGAAGATCCAGAACGGATGGCATGAATGAAAATAGGCCTTTAGTTCTTCCATTACAAAGCTTCCATGCAGTAAATGATCCTGACTTGCCATCATCATCAATTATGAAACCAGATCCATTTCGTCTACCTTTTGCAATGGCGATAGAACCCACTTTTGATGTCATGCCAATCAGTATGTGCTTGAACGATACTCTCCTTCCCTACAAAGAAAACCAAGAATTAGGCAAAAAGAAACAATACATATGTTCCAAATTTCTTTTCAGTGCATAGAAAGTACATTGAACACTAAGGATAATCATCCTGAGAATCAGTAAATTGTCCATCTTCAAATAGTTGGACAATCAAACAGTCAACGATGACCATAATTTTATTTGAACTACTCTACCTACTACATTGTCATAAGAACTAACTGAGAATCAATAGAATAGTTTAGTTTTGAATACGGCCTCTCATCATTCATGATATGAATGACAAAACATACGTATAAAACCTTAATAATATACTCCCTCCGTTCCATTTTACTTGATGTTTTACGACTTTTTTTATGTTCCAAAATAGATGAGTGTTTAAGCTTTTTTCCCAAATTCTCACTAATTTGTCCTTGCTTTGGAATCATACCATACCATTAATTTTCTTTGAAATTAGTAGATAGATTAATTAATCTAATTTTTGAATCTACTTCATGGAGAATATATATTCTATCCCAAGTAAATTACAATGTGATTCGTAATTTAAACTAAATATAGAAACTAAAAATTAGGTGCTTTAAATTTTTTAGGAAGCTATTAATATGGGTAAATTTGGAATTTTTTTTTTATTCTCCATGTAATTTCTTAATCTGTGTGAAAAACTCAACAACATCAAGTAAAATGGAACGGAGGGAGTAATGTAATGAACACAGTTATGTGAGCATTCACATCGATAATAACACCCATTTGCTGTACTCAAAAGTAAATCATAATGCAATTATAATGGAAAGATACACATACTCATTTTTTACACCCATTCAATGAGTAAGAACAGGATAAGAGTGGCTTGTTATTCCTTCTTTGAACCACGGAGTAGCAACAACTGCATTGAGTGGAAAGACACTTATATTCTAGAACGAACACAAAAGATATAATGGAAGTCGTCTTGACATTTAGGGCAATAGCTAGTGGAAGACATTGAGAGTTACTATAAAAATGATGTCTTGACTCTTGACTGCGTAAGCAGACCCCTATATTGTCGCTTATCATAAACACACAATAATAACAAAAAAATAAAAAAAGTATATGAGTACTTCAATTCCCAATCAGAGTGTTCGAGGTTGATTTCTACTTGCTAAATCAATTTGAAAATAAAACCAAAAATCAGTTTGTTCTGTGTATAAATGAATTGAAAAACGAATGATTTCCCATAAAGAATGAGTACTACTTACTAATTGGTGTAGTTGTACTCGTTGATGATAGTGTTGGTTTGAGGGGAGAAGAATATAAAGAAAGTAGTGATGGGATGGAATACCATCTGTCCAGAATATGTATGGGTTTAGTTCAAAGAAGAAATAATTACCTCCTCTTAATGTGGTAGTGTGTTTTTAGCTTTACTTATAACTAATGTAGGTCTCATGTTGCCAGCATCAGCCACGCCGAGTTTTAATTTATCTTGGAAACGGTGCCAACAACTGATTCTTTTACTCGATCCAATCTCCTGAAATTACATTTTACACATTGTAAAATGAGCATTCCACCCATTGTATAACAAATTCTTGTTCTCAAAAACCCGCGAATCAGAAATATACTCAACCACAACTTTGTTTAATTTATTGCATAACGAACACAATTACAGATTAATTTGTTTAACTCAACCACTTCCGTTCATACCAAAACTAAAACCAAAAATAATCAAATTGGTTCCTTTGTTAATTCTTAACTTCTCTATATAACTGAAAAAAGTTTGAAAACTTTAATTGCTAACCTCAGCAAGATATTGATTATTAAACTGCAATTTGACAATCATAAAATTGATGATTTCAATTAGTCCTTAGTGGTTTCTAAAGGTCACTGTATAGATACTCATTTTAGAATACAAAGTTAACCAAATAAACAATCAAGAGAACATGAAAAATAATAAAGCTAATTGTGAAAAAAGAGAACTTAGCTGATCTTAGAGCAACCACAGTCATGGACGGGATTAAATACTATAAACCAGACTAAAAGCTAAAAAAAAATGAGTTTAGTGGAGGTGAAGCACAATGGTGAAAGATTAAAATTTGATCCGGCGGACGTATTATCCACGCCTGGCGTGGAGCGCACATATTACTCTCGTCTGGCGTGGGGCGCAAGTATTACTCTCGCCTTTCGTGGGGCGCACATATTACTCTCGTCTGACGTGGGGCGCACATATTACTCTCGCCTGGCGTGGGGCGCACATATTACTCTCGCCTGATATGAGTTTTTCTATTTTTCATAAAGTACCATATAACTGGGGCGGAGATTATAACAACGCTTGGTGTGAGGCGTACATATAGTAACCGTTTTTCCAGGCGGTGTTTATAAGCGCGCATCATTCAGACGCAAATTCTATTAACGCTCCACAATCAAACGCTCACTATAGTAACGCCTAGTCCCAGACGCTCATTATACTCACGCCTAACATCACACGCTCTCAATACTTACGCCCCACTATATGTTGATTTGGTCTGGGTTGACGACTACATTTAGTCTCAAACCCTAGTTTTCCAGACTAAATATACCTATGGTCCGTCCCACTGCGCTACGTTTTCAGACTAAATTTGGGTATAGTCCCCAAATTTAGTCGCGGCTGTGGTTGCTCTTAAGGTTGGTAAATTCCAGACTAAAAACCTTCAAGCTTATGTCTCTCTCCAATTCCACGGTTTAAATCGGCCCTGTAATAAACTCATACAGTCATTTGAATGAGGGGTTGAGCTAACGGAATATATTAGAAGAGAATCGAAAATCATTGTAGGATAATAAATCAAACACCTAAAAGAACATAAGATAATTTGAGAAGATGGAGGGGTGGAAAAGAAACAGGGAATGCCGTAAAAGATAATTAGAGTAGTGAAAAAGAAGAACATGGTTTTGTATCTTCAAAAACACTCGGACTAAAAGAAATTTACCGTGCTTGCTATTTATCCACAGAGACCAACCCTCGCTTGGAAAAGCAAAACGAAAAGAAGTTCGTAATTGATTGGATAATCAGAACAGAAGTTCTATTGGAAAAAACCCTTGTTTGCAAAACCCTAAACAGTTAAAATCAGTAAAAAGTAACAAACCCCACCTCTATCAGTTTTCAGATCGTCATCTGAAATTTTTATATTTGCTCTTTGATTCTTTCTCGCATATCGTAGGAGAAAAAAATATACAAGGACACGCGTCGAGAGATCTAGGAATAAGTAGTTTAATTAGATACAATTGTTTGTAGGAAATAAGACCTTGTTAGCTCTTATCCTAACTAATCAGCCCTAATGGCATTATTGTAATTCGTGTACATCCCGACCCCTTTATAAGGGAAAGAGAGATATGTTCGAGGGGACCGATCTCCCTCCTCTTAACAAGAACTCCAATCCCTTTTAATGGAGTTTGTATGTAACACCGATTTTGTAACACCATCGATCATAGTGAAACACCGTGAACGTAGGCTTCATTAATGGCCGAATCATGTAAAAACTCGTGTGTTCATGTTTACTTTGTTGCACTTCATCTCTTCTTTGTTGAGTAGATCTTCATCTTAGGTGTTAGATTTCATTGGGTGTGGTTGTTAGATTTTTATCATCTACATTCTGGCGCCGACTAAGGAGACCGAGAGTCACCAATACGTAGTTTTTAATCCTGGAAGTAGTAGTTCCAGTGAAGCTACCGAGTGTTGATGTGTGAAGAGTAAATGTGGAACTCGGACTAAAAATAGTGATCCTCAGACAACAAACAGGCGACAAAACTAAGAGGAGAAGGACTTGAAGTTCTGTATGCGTAGACCAGAGGGGAACATGGAAAGAACTTCAACAAATTGGAAGAGGGAAAATCATCACCGAGAAACAGAGGACAAATCTACTTTCTTATCTTTTCGTATCTTGTTCAAACACTGAAATTTTGAAAGTTTCAAGTTTTAAGATTTTCAAAAAGCCTTCTACGAAACTGGGTTTTGCTCTTAAGCAAAAATGGGATTTTTTTTTTTGAAATCTAAGCACGATTTTAGTTCTGATTGGAGATTTACTGTTAAGAGCAACTGCAGTGGTGCGATCAAAACCAAAGATCAAAGATCAAAAAAAAGACCAAAATTTGGGTTTAGTCCGTGTTGTGACGCAACGGTACATGATTAAAATTTCGTCAGGCGGATTTTAAAAGTCCGCCCCAATTTTTTTCTGTAAAATTTCATCATGCGGACTTTAAAAGTCCGCCCCATTTTTTGTAAATTTCATCAGGCGGACTTTAAAAGTCCGCCCCATTAAAATTTCATCAGGCGGACTTTAAAAGTCCGCCCCATTCTTTATAACTTTCATCAGGCGGACTTTAAAAGTCCGCCTCATTCTTTTTTTTTTTTATTTAATTAAAATTTCATCGGGCGTAATTTAAATCTCCGCCCGTTAACAAGCGTACTTTAAATTTACGCCCAGCAACAAGCGTACTTTAAATTTACGCCCGACTATATTAGAATTTGGGATTTGATCGCGACCATATTTGGTCTGGAATTTGATCTTTGATTGGGATTTGATCTTTACTCCGTCCCACTGTGTTACGATCTCATCCCAAATTTTTGGTTATACTCCCCCACTGTGGATGCTCTAAAAAATCTAGTTTTAAAAACCCATTTAAGCTATTTTGAAAACGTTGAGTGACAAAATCGCTAGCCCATTTGGGAGTTTATCTGTTTGTTCATCTAAGGTTTTTCTATCTTGAATGATAAAATTTATTTTTGACTATTCACTCAATTGATTTGTTGCTGCAGCGATGATGGAGATGGTGTGATTACTAACAGTACGACTTCACCCTTGGAGAGTTGCATGAATACCAGAAAATAGTTTGAGACGATCTAACTTGTTATATAGCTCGGCATCAATTCCCATCTCGGGGCAATTCCAGACCAGTGTTGGTTCAGCTGCAACTTAGGGCATCATCGGACTCTGATCTTCAAGCGAGTGACCACGTAGATGAAATTTACAATCACTTTAATCGGGTCGTCTCAGTACGATATTGGAGGAGATCGTCATCGCAACCAAATATTATGATCAATCAAACTTTGGTCGGATTGTTTTACTCATGTCGGTTTATAGCATCAACCTTAGGTCTGGCCATAACTGGGTTCATCGGGGCAGCCTCAATCAATGATCATCTCCACCGAGTCTGTTCGTAGCATGAATCGAAATTACAACAACTCAGCTTTGTGTAATTCCATGTCGGAACAAATTGCAACACGATTCAATCTCAATTTTGCTCATCAATGGAAATTACAGCAACTCGGGGCAAGCTACATAGCCCAACAACAAATCGGGGCCAGCAACATCGTCTAGTTCCGTTCGTCCACAAACCCTAGCTCGGGCAATTCATTTTATCTCGGGAAAGATCAACCATATCGGACGAGACTGTAGTTTCATATCAACTCGGGTTGATCAATTCAGGAAGATTTAACTGGCTCGCCTCGGGAACTCAGTTCGGGAAAATTGAGTCTGTTCGTTCTAGGATAACACATCTCCATCGGGTTCTTCCTCTATAACAGGGAATATTCTTAATCCCTTATCTATGATTTTACAAGTTATGATTTCGAACGTTGAGTGCTGTTTAAATCCTCCTCATATAAGCCTGGTACAAGAGCGATCGGGCTAGTCAAATGCAAATTAGAATACTTTAGAAAGCATGAATAGTATTTGTTTCAGTATTCCCCATAGCTAGGAATTATGAGTCTTCAAGCTTAACTTAATGTCGGGTCATCATGAAACAACGTTGAATGAGAAATAAGGGAAAGGGTGATGTCTTTCTATATAGTTTGTCACCAGGAATGCGAAAGAGATCGTGCGAAGTTATTTCTCTGTAGTGATTTGTTCTAGAACATGCAAAAGCAGTCTAGGTTGTCTTTTTTGAATTAATATGAAGAAGGCTGCCTACCGGGTCAACTGTACAGCTAAGTTTAAAACCCATTTGGCTGTGTTATTTCAAATCCTTAATGGTTTATTGTCAATGCTGTTAGTTTGATTGGATAGTGGCTTGTACGAGTTAGCTGTTTTCTGTGTTTCACATCACTTACCCTCGTGTTTTGTTTTCTTATACTTCGTTTTTGTTTGGGTCACTAACCATTGCCCTTTACTTTGTCGTTACTTTTGGATCCAGAGCGATCGTTATGAGGTTGTTGCGGATTTAGTACTGACAAGCCTTCTTTTTTCAATTCCCATGGATGTACCCATGTCTTTTGCGACTCCCCTAGTTTCTGTGCAATGGGCTCTTCGGTTCGAATTCTTTGCCACTCCTAAGAACGTGGATTGGACAAGATACGAGCATCCCCTTCTTATTGAGGGAAGAGATAAAGGGAAATGGGTACTTCCGATAACTGTACATGCACCTCCACCACGAGTTCAGCCTGCTCATACAAGAGGTGAAAGTCCCGATTCTCTCGGACCCATATGGAGCCGTAACTGAAGGTGCAAAAATTCAATGCCGAGCATCACTGAGAAGCAAAACGGTGTTGGCAGCACAAGCTCGAGCCTGAGGCGTTGACGTACTCTCCAAGGAAGGGGTAGCTTTGCTTACGAAGACGAATCGATTCTGTCTGAACAAGCCACCACATGCCTCATCAGTACGGATTGTGTCGTAATATGTAACTAATGCTTCTCCTTAGCATGCACTACTGACAATGGAGAGAAAGACCAGTGGTGGTGGCGAAGTTCCGAGACAAGAGCATACCATTGTGATGTGGAAGTTAAACTCAAGGATAGATGAGGGTTGCGGCAGCATCAATTACATCTGACATAGGAGTAAGGATCGAAGCTGAAAGTGCAGGTCATGGCACCAGCCATTGGAATAAAAGAAAAAAGGATGATGGGAATAAAATCTCGTTAACTTGTGAACTGAACCTTCAGCGTTATCACCATTGAAGAGTGATGTTATGATCAATTACCTCGGACTAATCGTCTCAGACATGATCATCTCAGGAACACTCCATCTCTAGCTGGACACCACAACTCAACTTCAAAGCTATGACAGGAGAACCTACTAGAAGTCTAGAATTATGAAACTGAATGAAGCAGCTATGAAGTGGCGGATGTTAACCCCACGGATGATTACAAGTCGCATCAACATCAACTACTTCTTTAGCACAGAAGAAGCTCTAAAATCAAAACAAGGGGACTCTAACCACTCAGAAAATCTGCAAACTAGTACAACAGAATGGGAAAACTTCGGTCAACACACGATTCATATAGCTCGGACAAATCAGGCTATGCAACACCAACAATGAAGGTCAGCAAGCTTGTGGACCTTTGAGGGAATCAGACGAGATACGGCACTGACATGATGGCATGGGAGATTCGACGATACTTGGAGCAACGTGTGACCGAAATATCCCACTAGTTTGTGACGCTGAACAGACAAGGGGCAAACACCGCTCCGAAGATAATAACTTGAGACACAATGCGGCACCAACTACGTTTAGTACTCAGCTACTTCGAACCAGACACGCCACTGACCAATATATATTGGGCATTCGTCAATCTCAGAACCGGCTCATGACTACTTCACCATTTCGATAAATTGGGAGCAAGGCAGCTCGGGTCAACAAGCAACCACTCGGGCATACCTTTCATCGGATGAGAACAGATCATTTCCATCTTGGAATCGATTACCTCGCAGCAATAGCCAACTACGTGAAGATATCAACACGACTATTTGCCTATCGAAACCTTTGTATGTGAACACACCAAGCCTGACTACCAGTGAGACGATATCTCACCCTGTTGACAGTAATCTAATACGGATGCAATGTAGGACTCTGTCTATCCTAACACAAAGCGTATAGTCAGGGCGAAACTTGAAACAGACAAATCGGGACAAACGGTAGAGTGGAGGCATTCTTCTGGAGACAAATGATAACTCCAAGATCAAGGAAAGAACTCGCAAATTTTGGAAACCAAGCGAGACTGAAATTGAACATCTTCGGAACACAGTGTGTTGCATGAAACGTACAAGGGTAAGGCGATGGTATGACAAATGCCGCGATATACCATTCGTACTCGGGTCATCAAACAGAATGGCCCGAGATGGTCTAAGACTTCTGACTCCAACTTAGGCTACACGGGCTTTGGAAGATAATAACCTGGGGGATGCCTTGGGTTGTTAGCGTACTGTAACACACATGTCATTCGTACTCGGATCATCAAACGGAATGATCCGAGGTGATCTAAGAGCCCTGGACGAGCCAGGAGCTAACTTGTCATTTATTTATGTAAAACCACGAGGGGTAGGAAATATGACATGAGCGACTAATGGTCACTCGTACTCGGGGCAAAGCCAGTGAGGAAGTGCCGAGGTGACTTACACTCGAATGGTCATTCGTACTCGCGGCACGCCAGTGTGGAAGTGTCGAGGTGACTTACAGTCGACTGGCTATTCGATACTCGGGGCAGTGGCAATGTGCAAGTGCCGAGGTAGCCTAAGGGTTCTGGTGGTTGGAAGCCAGTTACTAAAGGCTGTTAAGATACGATTTCTTCTCAGCCAGGTAACCTACTTACACTTGACAGGTTACCCCCATCGCAAGTGGCCGTGTTCACTTTCCCGAGATGGTTGGTCGATAACCACTCGGGACCATCGGGCCTAGCAATTAGGAACGACTAATACACTTCCACTGAATCTAAAAGATAGTGATGAGATACCTCAATCGGGACATGGCATTGGGCCCGATGACCCTCCCTGTTGAGTGTGTTCCACAGATATGGAGTATTAACTAATGCCTACTTTGAAATGATTAGTATTGCAGAAAAACGAACATGCTAAGACTATGAACGGTCACGAATGGAGAGTAATACTATGAACGGTCATGCTAAGGTTACAATCCCTACAACGAGGGAGAAAAGTCGATTACGCAGCTTCAGAAGTTTGGTGATGAACATATAAATGCTTACGGTTGCATAAGAAAATTCGATCTTGCAGGGGCAACACAATGGCGATAGAGGACTTATCGGGTTATCAGCGTGTGAAACTTGAATAACATACATCAAAATTTGCAAGTCGTCAAATAACAGAAGCTGCTTTTAGGCTATACCGAGACATATCGTTCGGCTCAAGAATAATAGCTGCAAAAGGGAAGCTTTCTTACCCTTATGTTTTCAACTTTAGACTTTATACATTTTCTACTGCTATTTACCATTGAGACTCATGGGGAAACACAACAGATGCAATTAATGTTAGAAATTCGGAAAGACGTGTGAATGATAATGTGTATTTATTTGAAAACTTGTAAGCATTTACAGGAATGGTTGATGGAAATCCAAACTATGTCAGGACAACACGAACTGAGCTAAACATTGCATGGAGGCCACATACAGGGGCAAGGAAGCTATGCGACGAAAATTAACAGTCTTGGTTACGATTAAATGAAGGATCGAGAATTTTCAACAGCAAAGGCTACAGGTCGAGATCACAAACTAAATGAAGGAGGTAACGACATCACGGGGATCAAACTAAGGGTCGCAGCAACCGATCGTGCTGTATCAGCATCGCTAAAAGTCACAAACAAGTGTCATGCAGTCGCAAGGCAATACAGGAGCATAGCCTACAACTAGATTTTCACACCGTTGCAGAGTAAAGTGGAACAATGCGTCCGAGCATCTGGACTTGTCAGGTCGAAATAAGGAACCTATGGACTTCACTGTTAACAGCAAAACCAAAGTCTACCACCGAAACATGAGCTAAGTATCGCTTATCTCCAAGGCCGCAGCCCTCGGGCATTGCAGGAGCTTAAGTATTTTGTGCACATATCTGGATGCACATCTTTGGGCGAGAAAAAAGACATGGAAACTAAGGAAGAGAGTTAGTTTGGGCACAGGGGCACAATTGTTGCCTCGAGACTCCGCAAACGAATAGGGGCAAGTACGCGTACTAGGATGAAGCAGATTGTATTCCTTTGCACAGTCCCTTCAACAACAATCATATAACTACAAGACTGACGCAAGAAAAACGCTTTGGAGTGGCACGAGAACACCCTCATCGTTTGAAGCAAGCCGAGGATGCTAAGACTGTCGGCCGACTACCAAGAAATCTAGGTACCATCTACCATGAGAAATTGTCTTATCATGTATTTCACTTGTTGATTCATTCGCAAAACCATAGCGACCACAGTAAACAGATGCCCGACATCGATGATTACCAAGGGAGATGGATCTCGGGGCAAATGTAGTGATCCACAATTGTTAGCGGAGACCGGCCAGTACGATCCTACGGTAGTGGAATTACAAGGAATATCACGGCACGACAACAACAGTCAGCAATCTTTGAACCAAGAATTGCTTTGAAACTTGGCACAAGAATAGGGGAAAGTATGCATACTGCAGACACAGTTTGTATTCTTCTGCTCAGTTCCTTCAGCAACAATGAAAAACTCACTGCAAAGTACATCTGATGCACCATTCAGCCAACATTATCAACTTACCCAAACAAAAAGCATTCACCACCGGACTCGTATCAGAAAAGGAAGCCCGATAAAACCAAAAAGAGCAGATCAACAACAGAATATCCCAACAAGAATGCAACATTGAAACGATAGTCAGCAGCACCGAGAGAGCTTATCACCAAAGTTAGACACAGTTGAATCATGAACCATCCGTATTCAGCTGTTTCGAATTCAACCCATTAAGACACTCCAGACACCAACACCATCTTGAGCAAGTGTTAAAACAGTTGTCACGAAGAGAACTGCTACCATCCAAGAATTTCAACTCCAGATGCAAGCTTAAGCCGAGCCAGAAGTACACCCAAGAATTTCAGATCAACCAAAGTGGATAATTCCTACAAGATGAAACTTCACTCCGAGCCGATTATCTATAACAACACGATTTGAACTCGTCCACAATATCGAGAAAATCCAGAGCCGATTAAAGAGGAAGTAAGCACGCGACGTCGAGTACATTCGAAACCTACGAACCAATCGGGAAGCACAACAAGATCGGAACCAAGGACAATGATATGCCTAGTCGGGAGGCATTCTACTCAGAAGCCCAGATCCAGACAGCTCGCAGCCCAACAGAAAGCCCAAGTCGCCACAATTTGAGAGTCGGGTAACAATCAGTTTGACTTTGAATAATGCACAGATAATCATCATCAATCCAAGACCCGAAATGAAGGTACCGAATGCAAGACATCAACAACAACGCGTAGTATTTTCTTAAGGATTTGCTCTTCGAACAAACCTCAAGAAAAGGGGCATAAATGTAGGAGAAGAAAATATACAAGGACACGTGTCGAGAGATCTAGGAAGAAGTAGCTTAATTAGATACAATTGTTTGTAGGAAATAAGACCTTGCTAGCTCTTATCCTAACTAGTCAACCCTAAGGGCATTATTGTAACTCGTGTACATCCCCACTCCTTTATAAGGTAAAGAGAGATATGTTTGAGGGGACCGATCTCCCTCCTCCCACAACCTAGAGCTTAACAAGAACTCCAATCCCTTTTAATGGAGTTTGTATGTAACACCGATTTTGTAACACCATCGATCATAGTGAAACAACGTGGACGTAGGCTTCATTAATGGCCGAACCACGTAAAAACTCTTGTGTTCATGTTTACATTGATGCACTTCATCTCTTCTTTGTTGAGTAGATCTTCATCTTAGGTGTTAGATTTCATTGGGTGTGGTTGTTATATTTTTAGCATCTACACATATTTATGCACATCCATGTATTATTACCTGCGATATCAACAACGAAGAGAAAGAAGTCAATGGCAATAACAACTTGATGATTAGGGTTTACAAAGAAAAAGAATCATGGAGATGCGGCAAAAAATAAAGAAAAGATAATTATAGAACAAAAAAGATAGAGTCGCAAGTATATCAAAAAAAGACCGAAGTGGGGGAAAAATAACCAAAATTGGTGGTGTGAAAAACAAATGATTTGTATTGGTCTAAAATACCGCAGGTGGGGTCAGAAGCTCTAGGAAGAGAGCTTTATTCAGCTTTTAACCACAACAAAGAAAATTCATCTGAAATCATATTATTAATATATCTTATGGGTTTTGTTATCTTGTGCACCCATGCACAAGATAAGAATAAATGCTTAGAATCGGAGAAAGTAAACAATCAACAACATCAACAATGTCAATATAAGTGGATTCTTTCTCCAATGCTAATCATTGGCTCTTTACTTTATGCATGGGTATACAAGATAACAAAAACCCAACTAGAAAATACAATCTTAAGTTGAAATAATGATGTTCCAATCACCATAAACATCAACATTTGGTTCGCGTTCGACACTCAAAACTAATCATTGTAAAATTTAATAATGCACAACTAGAAAACAGAAACAGTAAACTAAGGTAATTGACAAAGATAAACGATGAGAACTCTAGATTGAAGCAATAAGAACGAAGATAAGGAATTTCTAGGATAAACCTAACTCACTTGTATAATCAATAGATTATAATCGGATGAAAATATAATAAAAGTCTGTTTATTCCAAGAGACTTAATAGTCTATTTATACTAGAACGAGAGAAACCTAATTAAGGAAACCCTAACCTAAAGACATAAACTACCAAAATTAACAATAACTTGCAAATCACTCATAAACTTAAGAACGTTTTAGATATAGTTTATGCTCCTGTATCAACCACCCCAGGTTGAAAAATTCTCAGCTCCGATGAGAAGTGTTATGAATTCTGCTTATGTTTGAATGTCTCTTCGTCCTTGCCGCGATCGAACACAAAACTCTTATCATTATAAAACACCTTAGCTTGTTTTCCTTCTTGAAATCCTTTGTGCTTTAGGTTAACGTTTGCTGTCCTTATGTCCTTCCCAAAAACATTATTTCTGTAGGAATTCTCAACACAAACTGTGTCCAGTTTGTCAGCCACGCTACCCAACCATTCCTCCACATTTGTCACCACTTGAATGAATTTTGAATGTACTACACAACTAGGTGTAAAATCAATATCACCTTCTACGCCTAAGACCGAATTCGCATGACAAAGATTAAGTGGAACGCAATGCATCTCTGTGTAAGTATCAAAATAGCTCGACTTACACGAAACTTCATTGTCCGGATATGTATCGTATATTGGAGGTGAACTCCAACCCACATGGACTTGATATCCGTCATTCTCATTAATTGAAAACAGAGTTGTGTCATCATTGACGTGCCCATGAAACAAGTTTTTGAACTTCTCATGTGCATCATCTTCAAAATCCTCTGTCCGTAGCTCTGTAGGTGCAAGTTCTTGGACACATTGCAACAGTTCGGCAACTTATGGTGGTTGTTCATTGCAGCCTTGTTGTCCTTCTGTTCCGGGTTTACACAACGTACAACTCACACCTGATTCCTCGTCTTCATGCTGAAAATCTCTACATGTTAACAGATTTGTTGACTGCAACTTTACATCCTTCCCTCCTTGTACTTCCTCTTCCTTCATAGGATGTAGAGTCATCTTCTTTCCATTATACATAATGGTATAAGTATTAGCTTCAGTCAAGTGTGTCATCTTTTTGTCGAATAACCAAGGTATGCCTAATAGTATATGACATGCATCCATAGGTGCTACATCACACCATAGTTCATCTTCAAAGTTGCCGATAGAAAACTTCACCAAGCACCTTCTCGTAATTGGTACTACGTTTCCCTTTTTGAACCAAGCAACTTTATATGGATGAGGGTGCTCCTTAGTTAACAAACTCAACTTGTCTACTGTTTCTTGAGACACTATGTTCTCACAACTGCCGCCATCTAAAATTAATTTGCAAACCTTACCTCCACAGAATACTTTTGTGAGAAAAATATTCTTTCGTCGCCAGTCTTCCTCCTCGGCAGCAATATTAGGACATGTAAGAAATCTGCAGACAACTAGACTTTCTCCCCTGACTGGCAGCAGATCTTCCTCTTCCTTATCAGATTCGTCATATTTCGGCTTCCCTAGTGTGACTCCATCACCATCGACTTCAATGAATGTAACCTATTTTTGTGCACAGTTGTACGACATGTGACCGTCCTCACCACAATTATAACACTTCATAGTTGAATGATTATTGACCTTGTTTACTCCATTTGTAGTCTGAGCAGTTATTGTCGATGTACTGACAGCTTCTTGGACCTTATTTCTCCAAGCAGAAGCCTTATTCCAATCAGATGTGATTCCTGTTTGAGCAAGAGAATTTCGGTTCTTCCACCGACGATTCACCCTCTCCTCTGCTTTTAATGCACATTGAAAAACGTCTTCTAGGTTGTTAACTCTTAGCAAACCAAACTCTTCTCGAATGGTTGCGTTTAAACCCATAATATATCTTGCTGCGAGTTGCTCAGGTGTTTCATTCAAGCCAACTCTTAAAGAAAGATTATAAAACTTTGTTGTATACTCCTCAACATTTAGATCACGTTGACGAAAGTTATAAAACTTTTCATACAGCGTTACCGAATAATCAGGTGGAAGAAATTGCTTCCGCAACTTCTGTTTCATGTGATCCCACGACCCGATCTTCTCTTTGCCTTGCCTTGTACGCTGTTCTTCCAGCTTTTTCCACCACTGCAAAGCTATTCCCTTCAGATTCAACTTCACAAACAACACCTTACGAACTTCAGCCATAGGCTTCCATTTGAAGTAGTTCTCTATGCTAGTTTCTCAATCTAGGAAATCTTCCGCATGCATCCTTCCATACATATCACTCACTTCAACCTTCACGCCACCAGAATTCAAATCCAGGGCCTTAACCAACCTATCCTCCAATCTGTCATGATGTGGACCATGAACAACACGATCATGAAAAGTATTTTCATCTTCGTCGCGTTCATCTTCTTCAGATAAACCTTCCGGTGAATCCAAAGGGTTGCATCGGCCCTCTGGTATCTCCATACGGGCTTCAGCACGTTCTCGTCGCTCTAGGGTTTGCAACCGCAGCGACATGCCTTCTATCAAGGTTCTAAACTCGTTAAAATCATTATTTCCACCTCCACCTCTAACTCTAAGCCTTCCTGCCATAGTAGTTAGCTAGGGTTTGGGTTTGTTTTGTTCTAGCGCCAATTAATTCATAGCTAGAAAACAGAAACAATAAACTAAAGTAATTGACAAAGATAAACGATGAGAACTCTAGATTGAAGCAATAAGAACGAAGATAAGGAGTTTCTAGGATAAACCTAACTCACTTGTATAATCAATAAATTATAATCGTATGAAAATATAATAAAAGTCTGTTTATTCTAAGAGACTTAATAGTCTATTTATACTAGAATGAGAGAAACCTAATTAAGGAAACCCTAACCCAAATACATAAACTACCAAAATTAACAATAACTTGCAAATCACTCCTAAACTTAAGAACATTCTAGATATAGTTTATGCTCCTGCATCATTCAAAATAATGAATAGAGATGTAAAATACAGTCACAAGCTTGCAGGACTAAAACCCAACTGCTTGTCAACTGAAACTTCAAGCATTGTAGATTACAAAATAAGGAAACCTAACATCTTAAGTAATCCAATGAATTTCATGTCAATTAAAGCTGCGCACAATTATTCCTTGCAAATAAAACATATTATGGGATCTGCCAATCAAACAGATTGCAAAAACAGAAACATTCACTCTCGGAGCGAAAGATCAACCACCATTTGACACACATGCAATACTCTTTAAGCTGATTTTAGGAACAATAGATCATAATTCTACTCCTAATTCAATTTCTAGCTAGAACATATCAATTAAGTTGTCCATGGCAAACAAACATATTAGGGTAAACCTAATTAAAAAGGGGCAAACCCTCATTGTGATTGCATTTTTTGTGTTCTTGTTATTATATGACATGTTTATCATATAATAACAAAAACACAAAATATGCAATCACAATGAGGTATCTTAATCAGCATCTAGCACGCATCCAGAAACTCAATTTGTGCCTTGCATTAGAAGAGAAAAGGCTAACTAATCTTTAGCCATTCCAAGCTAAACCCTAGATTATTCCAAATCGTCAATCACTAGACTTCGATCTTTTACAAAATCTATAAACCCAAGAACCTCAAAACCACTAAAGAAAACACAACTTCTTCAGCCATTTCATGCCCATTACTCTACAAAAGATCATTTCACTACCCAAATCAACTGAAAACATAATAAGTATAAACGAATATACATCAAAAAATATGCTTACAAGATAAAGATCTGGGGTACCAGATCGAGATACAAAGTGTTTGATGAGTAGATTAAGATTTTTCTTTGTTAATTACTTACCGCCTTTCAGCGACCTGGTTTAAGGTTTTTCGATCCGGCTTTTTTTTCTCTCTCTCCCCTCCCTCTTTGGCTCGATAATGAGAAAAAACAGAGAATGTAAGGGTTTTGTAGGGTTTGTGAGATGACCTAAAATCATCTAACGGCTATTACTGAATAGGGAGAACCAGACCGTTGATTTACGGACTTGTGTATTATCCTGTTAACATCCGTTAATAGTACCCGTAAAATCCATTTCATGCTAGAGCTGGCAAACAAGTCAAAAACCCGCGGGTTTGCCCGGCTCGACCCGTAAAACTCTAAAGTTTAAGTAACTCCCAACTTCAAAAACTCGATCTAATTATCTTCAACCTCTAGGGAGCACTAGTAACACCCTGTGAAATAAAGATGGAGGTGGTGAGGAGGCGCAGAGAAAGGGAAGAGACATTGGAGAAGAAAGAGAAGAGGAAGAAGAAATAACTTATTACTGTAGACGAGTTACGGGTTGTACCCGCGATTTTACGGGTCGGGACGGATTAGCCCGTTTTTCCACCAGCCAGCATTCCTCCAACCCTAACTCGGCTTGTTTAGACACCCAACCAAGTCGGACGCGGGTTTTTACGGGTCGGGTCGGGCGAACCCGCGGGTTTTTGGCTTTTTTGACAGCTCTAGCATGAAATGGATTTTACGATTACTATTAACAGGATAATATACAAGTCCGTAAATCAACGGTCTGGTTCTCCCTATTCAGTAATAACCGTTAGATGCTTTTAGGTCATCTCACAAACCCTACAAAACCCTTATATTCACTGTTTTTTCTTATCGAGCCAAAGAGGGAGGGGAGAGATGGAGAGAAAAGCCGGCTCCAAAAACCCTAAACCAGGTCGTTGAAAGGTGGTAAGTAATTAACATAGAAAAACCCTAATCTATTCATCAAACATTCTGTATCTCGGTCTGGTACCCCAAATATTTATCTTGTAAGCATATTTTTTGATGTATATTCGTTTCTACTTGTTATGTTTTCAGTTGATTTGGGTAGTGAAATGATCTTTTTATAGAGTAATGGGCATGAAATGGTTTGAGAAGTTGCGTTTTCTATAGTGGTTTTTGGGTTTATAGAGTTTGTGAAAGATCGAAGTCTAGTGATTGACGATTTGGATGAATCTAGGGTTTAGCTTGGAATGACTAAAGATTTCACTTAGAATCTAGTTAGACGAAATTGTATAAGTCAATTGTTGGGTCAGCTTTGAACTTTCATTTGAGGTTTACATAGTTTTATACCTGATTCATGTTCGATCCAACTCTATTATTTTCTTAGACAACTGTTCTAACTCTTGCTTGACTGATATTAAGTAGCTTGAAATTATGAAGACAAGTGAAATAATGGTGCTCTGCAATCTTAATAGAAAAATATTGTTGTTGATAGTGGTTTTTAGTTCAGGGCTAAATTTGTAAAACCTTGCATTTAATGTGTCGTCATTCTGCAAAGAAACGGAGCCATGTAAAAGTGATGAGTGCTCAACCTCTTTTTTTTTATCAGAGATGAGTGCTCAACCTCTCCACTGGCGCATTTGTTGAGCAATTCAATATATTCTCATGAAATTTATCCAGAATGGTGCATGTAGCAACAATCCCAGATATTCTGTAAATTTCGACACCCTACCTGTATTGTCCAATTAATACAAGCTTCTTTGAATGCTTTCTGTGCTATGTTCCCCGGCTGAACCCTTAATATTGGTATGGCATGACAATTTGTGTTCACTCGCAGTAGAGTAGCATGAATTTCCCAAAGTATCAAGGTCTCTGTGCTATGTGGGAGACATATTTATCTATTAAAATAGACTTTTCTGTGGGAGACAAACTTGTTTATCAAGTCTTCGACTTTGGGTCGTAACAACTCTTGGTTGTGGGTGAGATCACTAAGGGAATCAAGTGCGTAGAGTCCTTCTGGGATTCAGAGGCGTAAGGAACGCGACTATACCTTAATCAATGTGAGAATGGTTAGGGATCAACTACATTCTAGTCCGAAGTTAACTTGTAGTAGGCTAGTGTCTGTAGCGGCTTAATACAGTGTGATGTTCAAATCTGGACTAGGTCCTGGGGTTTTTCTGCATTTGCGGTTTCCTCGTTAACAAAACTTCTGGTTTCTGTTATTTCTTTTCCGCATTAAATTTTCTGTATAATTGAAATATCACAGGTTTTGCGTAGTTCAATCAATTGGTAAATCCAACCTTTGGTTGTTGATTGAAATTGAATGACGCTTGGATATTAGTCTTTGTACCATCCAAGTTATTTCTCATATTGATCCGGCTCACAAATATATATTTGTTCGATTGCAAATTGATTTGAGAAATTGAGATATAACTCTTGGATAATTTTCCGTGATTGAGTCTGACTGTCTAGTTGATTCTCTTGGAAGTATTGGAGTTAGTCCATACAATTGGGTGTAGTTGTTAGACTCCCGCTTTTTCAATTGGTATCAAATTAGGCAAACACGTTTAAGACCTCACAAGTCTGTGTTTGTATCAATCTGACTCTATGGATAGTAAAGTCTCTATAAACGCTTCACCAGAATTAGATTTACTCAACTCCGAGTGTGTTATATAAACCATCGATGAGGTTGAGTGCTTTGATATTGAAAAAATCATCAAAAATCCTTGTCGAGAAAAACGACGATTGATAAGGAAAACTGATGTTCTTCATTGCGAAACTTATATCAAAAACTCTGATCTTCGAGAATGTTCTGAAGAGCTACTTATTCTTCAGAAGAAATTGGATGAACAAATCCGGATCAATTCTAATTTTGTTGCAGTATTGCAAATTATAAGGATTTGAAGTATGTCAAAGTTGCTTCAATGGATATGAAAAACTTCTTCCACGAAGAATTGTCAAAAGTCAGGAGATAAGCGAGGCTTGGCTTTGTGAAACCTGATGCGACTCAGAACCTCTCATATGAGTTTAAAGATGTTGGTATATGTATTTGTGGTTCTCATAATCATTTTCAACATACATGTACATATCTCAAGAAAAGTTTAAAGGTTGCTAGTGATCTTTACAAGAAAGCTAGACAATTGTTTTCTTTTCTCAAAAAGTGGAAAAGTCTAACAAGAAAACCCAATCGTGTTAGTAGTGTTAGTATGGGAGCTTTTGCTCTAAAATAAACATCACCCTTTCAATGGTTCCTAATAAGTGCATGATTCATATGATTTTAGTGTCCATTCCATGCTTGTTTTAGCTATTATTCTTGCATATTTTCGTATTATTACTCTTGTTTTCTATTGTTTGCCTCTAATAGGTGAATCATCCACAAAGGAGATATAAAGTGCTGAAAAGAGCTAGGAAGATAAGTATACCAAGTATCCAAGTGCCAAAATCCAAGAGAAGTGGAAGAAAGGTGACGAAAAGGAGCAAAACGCTCAAAATCAAGAGAAGGGCCAAAGACCGATATTAACTCATTCAAATTATGGATTTCTCATCATCATATTGAATATAATCGAAAGATAAAAAGAATACAAAAAGAATGAGGTCATTCCGAGTTCGGATGAAGAAGTTGTGGCCAAAACAGTTTTTATCGAATACCGAAGACAGTGCAGTCCGCGAATTAGGTTCGCAGACTTAATTCCGAAAATTTCTGCTGGAATTTGAAGTTCTTGGACTGAGTTTTCGAAATTAGCAAGTGGAAAACGTGTATTAATAACTTGCAAATCCTAAGGTCACGTTTGGGAGTCTTTATGTCGTATTTTTGGGTCGAGTTCTTGAACCAAACTAAATACTTGATGGCCAAGCAATGTAAACCTATAAAAATAGGTATTAGGACTTTCACATATCATTAATCTCATATTATACTTTGGTTCTTCATTAATATTTTAGGGTTTACCCCTTTAGGGGGGAACCGGATAATTGTGTAATCATGAGAAACTAAATCTTTGTTGATTAAGGATGAATTCAATGTTCTAAGCGAGAAGCTTTATTAATAATACAAATCTATTGAGAGTTTTTATCATCATCGTTTGTCTTTACCATAACTAGGGTTTATGAGTGATTCTTATATTGATTTGGGAGGCCTACTAGATCAGTATATTGATTGTTCTATTGCTAGTAGAAGTTATGAGATAAGTAATCGTCGATTAACTCTCTACACAAGAAGAAATCGCGAGACCTTACAGAGGGATTCTGTGGAGCAATCGTGAATGAAGACAACACCAGCAAGTAACCTTGATCTAAGAGTTTAACTACTGGGATCAACCTAAATTCACAAAGCTTAAAGCGTTCGATTGGATTACACCTTGAGTGATCTACTACTTGGTGGTTCGTTGAATAGAATCTGGTAGGCGAGAACTTCCGTATCCAGTGATATAAGGAGTTTTGGGGATAACACTGATCTAGTTATTATTCTATGGTTGGTGATGAATGGTTCTTATGAATGATAGATAAGTATTATAATCCTGTTAACGCTTGGTAAGGGCGAAGGATTCCTTGATCATCTCTTTTCTTTATTGTCTTTATCTTTATCTCACAACCAATCCCCCATTATTATTTACTTTATTTTGATGATCAAATAACCTATCAATCACACAACTCTCTGTGGGAACGATCTCTTACTACCGTTATATTACCAGTTAATTAGTGGGAAATATATTTATCAATTTGTTGAGCCTACGACAACCCATACAAATTTTGGCGCCGCTGCCAGCGAGCAGTCGCTAATTGATTTGTTATTTGTTTAGCTTTTTTTTTTTATTTTTGTTTTTGTTTTCTCTTTTGTTCTTGTGAGTCGTCATGTTTCCTTACGGAAATAACATGTACGGAGCACAAGATTACACATACAACAGTGGTAATCAATATGGTTTTCAATCTCATTCATAAGAGATGAAGATTGGGAATGAAACCAAATTGATTAAAGTCGTGGAAGACCCAATTGAGCTAGATAACAATATTTTGATAGAGGACCACGATATACTTGAGGTAAATAATTCACTGTTAAATACAAATGAGGATCCGAAACAAGGTTTGTCTAATCCTTTGCTTAATTCCATATCTATTGATCCTTTATATCCAATTGGAGTAGATTCTAATAGAGGTGTTAACCCAACTTTTAAGAAAATACCTCACTTAGGATTTGAGTTGTATGCTTCCAAAGTTTTAACGGTGTTTATAGGTGAAAACTATTTCTGCCCGGTTTTGGTAATTTGGGGTATGTGGATGAGAAATGAATCTAAACCCTAATCAAATGCACCGCACGGGAGTGCTTTTGATTCGAGAAATCAATTTGTATAATTCTGGCCTAAACCAAGAAATAGCCGTTCCAGACTTGCTTCGGTCACAAAGTGAAGGAGATGGGGTTGATCTTAGGGAGGGAAGCGAAGAAGGTGTTGATATTGTGAAGGTGTTGGTTGTGTATGACTTGTATCAGAAAGCTGAACTGGCTTGCAGAATGTAAGCTATCAGTTCTGGTGTTGGAATACGTTGTATCCACACTTGATTTCTGTTTCGCCTCTTGTTTTTGGAAATAGGGAGGAGAACCTATTTATACAAGTCATTGAGCCTAACCCACGTCTCTCATGGGAAGTGGAGGAAGTGTAGTGATGGAGTAGTGGAGTTGTGTGTTAGTTTCACACGACCAGTCTTGCCCATTTCTCCCATCATCAGTAACCGTCCATGTCATCTTGACACGTTCTTGTGATGGCGCGTTGCACGCTGCACGCTGTAAACAGCCAGACCAATACCCAGTATGTATCCCCCAGTTTGTGACATGCTTGATGTCTCGAATCTGTTGATATGGGACCCATAGAAAGTAGCATACGGTGCTAGGTTAATAACTAAGTTATTTGGAAAACTGATATTTATGAAATATCGTGTGTATTCTAAGCAGGCAATGCATCGAATGTATGAAGCATGTATGAAGCATCGCTGTTTTAAGGCTTAACGGAGTAAGTCACGAATTTAAGCGTCTAAAATAGCATCACGTCCAGCCATCTTCGAGTGATCGTTTGGAGGTTATACAGGCAAGCCCTGATTTGGCCGATCACCCCATGTGGAAGAGTGGTGGACGATGATCGTGGTGATGCCTCACTGGTGCCTAACTCCTGTCTTAGGATGTCCGTCCAAGCTGGCGAAGTTGGACGGACGAGATGACTTGCGACCCACATCTGCGACCGTCAGATTAGGGTTTAGGAGGTGCGCAAGTACCTTCTTTCAACTTGGTCGAATCCATGCATGGGAGATGTTTTTGGCAAGACCGATCGGGCATGCGTGTAGACGGATTTTCGGTGTACACGTCCGTACCTCACTGTCCCATGGAGATGTGATCTAAGCTACTCGATTTTTCCGGCAAAGTTGAGTGGTCGAGATCGGTTTGAAATTGGAACCGCGCGACCATGCCTAGTTTGGGCGCACGAATCGAGGCATCTAGCCATGGTCATCCTTGGACGATTGGTCACGCATGTAGACGGGCCCAAAGCGATTGTGTTGACATGCTTGGGACCCTTTGAGTCTACTTCTACACCCTCAATCTATGCCTGCGAATATGGATGGTCGCGACTGATTTGCGACACATGCGATATGCCGCAAACCCTAATTAGGGTTTAATGTCCACGCTACTTTGGCTGGACGAATTGGCAAGATACGCTCCTCTTTTGGGGAGGTCGACCATGTGGGGCCCACATTGGGCCGGTGGTGAACATGCAAGTACCTGCCTGATGGCTATGGTTCTGATCTAAGCCATCCAAACATGCTGGTGAGGTTGGATGGTCGTGATCAATTTAATACCTTTAGTGGAATTTCCTGCGAACCTTAAAGCATCACGTCGGCCGAACTTTGGGCGAGCGTTTGCTTCTCCCTGGCTAGGTCGTGAGGTGGTCGATTATGCAGGCGTGAAGCGGGCCCGCCGGTGTGCAGGACAACGCTTGTCCAACCGGCCATGGGACGATCTATGCCGTCCAACCATGCCGGTGAAGTTGGACGGCCGCGATCTGTTTGAGACCGACATTGGAAGTCTTGTGCGTACATGTTTTCCTAGTTGCTCCATACCAGCCCAACCATCCTACTCTAGGCTGGTGTTTGGTGGTTGTTTGGGAGGCGTGGTATGTATTCGACCGACCAGGGCATAAACGGGCCCGCTGGTGGTCATTAAGATGGTAGCCCGCTCCTGCTGAGGATCGTCTAGGCTGGTTAAATCATGCGGCCAACTTGCGTGGTTGTGATTGTTTCTGAGACTGTCAGTCCATATTCAAATATGCTCAATCGGGCTAGTATAACACACCGAGAGATGTATGCTCAATCGGGCTAGTATAACACACCGATAGAGGTGGGCTCAATCGGGCTAGTATAACACACCGAGAGATGTGGCCTGTACGGGTATTTCGTGCATGCCTCACTATTAACACTTGGAGATTCGTGTTACCCTGTTGAGAGTAACACTCAGTCGTCATGTCACACTAATAATGAGAGTTCTGCGGGAACAACACAGGAAATACAAGGCTAGTCATGCATTAATTAATAATGTTGTAAATTCACATGGTATATGGGATTGTTGCTACATGCTCCAACCTGGATGACTTTTGTGTATTTAATTCACAGAATACTGGGATTGTTGCCACATGCTCCATTCTAGGTGAATTAGTAAAGTGAAGAAGTATTCATTACTTATCAGTGGCTTTATCCTTTGCAGGATGTCAGCGCATAAATTTGGTTATACAATTTTAGCCCTGAACTAAAATCCACCATCAACATTAAGTCCCCTGCCTAGCACATAATGGTTGCATCATTGTGGGGTAGGCATGAGATGGTGACATATACAGATAAAACTTATGAGACAAAGTTAGATGTTACCAGGAGAGACGGGTCGTCCTGTCCTTGGAGCATGTCACGTTCAAGAGGCGTCCAGGCGAGCGTTCCCCTAACATGATGTCGGTCTTGCCTGCTTCGATCGACCTTGCGATGCCTGCTTCGGTCGAGAGATGGCAGGCCCGGAAGGTGTATAGAAATGAAGCACAATAAAATGGTGGCCTACAGTAATACCGCAAGTGCACGGTCGTCAGTTGTAGCTCGTGCAAGTACGGGTCGATCCACAGAGATCGGGTGTGTTTCGGAAGTGTTTTAGCTAATTGGGTTCCTAGATTTGCTTTGGGCTTAGAAGCCCTTTGGAAGTGTTGGGCTTAATGTACTATTGGGTTTGAATGCCCTTTGAATGGATTGGGCTTAGTGGGTTTGTAAACATAAAATGAACTGAGCTTGGGCTCAGTTATCTTTAAAGTGCAAATGGGCTGTGGTTCTAGAAACTGGTCTGAGCTTTGGGCTCAACAGTTCAACTAGGAGTTGGGCTTAACAGTTCACTTGTGAGTTGGGATTAACAGTCCACTTGTGAGTTGGGCTTAAGACCTTGGACTCAGTTGGCCTTGGAAGGCAGCAGCAGCTGCAGAAAGGCAGCAGCAGCAGAAATGGATTGGCAGCAGCAGTAGAAATGGATTGGCAGCAGCAGTGCAAGAGCCACAAAACTGGATTGGCAGCAGCAGCTGCAAAGGCTCAGATGCAGGAGGCAACAGCAGCTACAGCAGAAGAAGCTGCAGCAGCAACAGAAGTGGTGCAGCAGAATGGAGCTGCAGCAGGAGAAGAAGTGGCAGCAGCTTGGCAGAGGCAAAAATAAGGGACAAATCAAATTGAACCAAGGCCTAAGGCCAAGGGCAGGGTGGTGATGAAAATAGCAAATGAAAGAAAGAAAACAATAAACAATGGAATGAGTCTAAATATGAAAAAGAACAAAATAAGAACAAAACAGTGAGGACAAGAGGATGAACTCAGCTGATCATGCCAATTCTTCCCTAAAGCAGGTAAAGGTAAAGGTTCAAGCCTGCCTTTTACCTAGGGTGTTTCACCAATGGACAGTTGAATCACAACTAAAGTGTCAATCCTAAGCACTAAATGTCTGACTAAAGCACAATTAGTCAGAGAATTTGACAATATCAACTAGGTATGAGTTGTGGTAATATCACATAGTTTTATCCTAACTACAAAGCATACATGATATGCACTGTGAGAGTAAAATGTGGTTTACCTTGATTCAATTCTATCCTAGAACATTTCACACATCTAAGAATGACATGAACAACATGAGAACATTTACAAGACAAAACAGAATATGCACATTAACAGAGAATATACACAGAACACATTGAAAAATAGTAGCAGAACATGCACATTAACTATAACTAACAGGAGCATTAACACATTAAAGATTGAAATTAAAATCAAACTAACAATATTGAGCTAACTAAACATCAAACTATGAAACATCCAGACATTAACACTAACAGTGAACAAGGAGAAAAATATGCAAATGGTTAAAATTGAAAGTGAAATTAAAATCAAACCTAACCCAATTAGGGGGAAACTTGGCTAGTCCAAGAACAAGTTTTACATCTCTACACATCAGTTCCTATTTATAGTTTACAACAAAAAATACAAACCCTAATTCGAAACCCTAAAATTTTGGGGAAAATCAAATTCTCTCACCAATTTTCTGAATTAAGCTCGACCCATGCCCTGTTGATGTTCCTCTGATGCTCTTCCTGCTCCTATTGTCCCCTAATTTCTAGCTATTTTACTCACCCCAAAACCTAGGGTTTCAGAGGTTGTGAGATGAAGAAAATAGCTAGGCTAGGGTGTTGTCGGGTGTGGGAGATGGTAGTGGCAGTGATGGAACTGGTGGTGGTGGCAGAACTGTGGAGGTGATGGTGTTGGCGGCATGGCAGAGAGGGGAGGTGGTGTTGCAGAGCTCTGCAATTTTTTGGGAAGAAGGGGAAGAAGAGCTCGATGGGATTAGGATTAGGGGTTGTTTGGTTGGGAATAGGGTATGTGTTGCTATGGTGTGAGGCGGAGACCTCAAGTTTAGATGTTGGCGAATCTGAGATGTTGGATCATTGGTTCTGAGTGGAATCGAACGGATAGATGGAAGGATGTGTGAAGCGACCGTCGGATTCTGAGGTGCAACGAAGTTAACGGCACCAGATGGAGTTAGGTACTGTAGTGTAAGGCGGAATCATCGGGAGTTGATGCACAGGCATAGGAGCGACCGTTGGATTCAACTACCATCTAATCTGAAGGCTTGGAATTTCAGCGCTGTGGTGCTTGGCAGAGACTTCCGATTTTGATGATCTATGAAGGAGCGACCGTCGGATGCTCCCGAGAACTGATCTGATGGCTGATAACGGAGGCGCTTTTGTGTGTAGAAAATGAGGTTGTGCGCACCATTCTTCGCGGCTTCCTTGCGTAATTTCTCCCGGCTTTTCACTACTTTTCTGCTCTTTCCGCTCCACGACTCATCCGAACTTTATTTACTACCTAAAAATGCAAAATTAATTAATAAAAATATTTATTCTTGAAAACAATGAAAATACAGAATATGGGATAAAATGTAGAATTAATGCACAAAAGATGAGTTAAAATGCCAACAAAAAGGGATAAATATATACAATATTTGGCACTCATCAAGAGACTGCTTCGTGATTGCTTTGCTCGAATGTGGGGCTGATGTGCCTGCTCGACGGACTGTTGCGCCTGATTCGCTCGATCGTGGGACTCATCATGTGCCTGCTTGATCGAACGTGGGCTTGTTATGCCTGCTTCGGTTAAACGTGGGTCCACTGCGTGCCTGCTTTGGCCGAACGTGGGACCCGATGTAAGCATGCTTGCTTCGAACATGGGCAGATGTGCATGCTTCGATCAAACACGGGTCCACCGTGTACATGTTTCAAACGTAAACCATATCCTGCTTTGCCCGTACGGTTGATATGCTTGCTCGAGTGTCATCCTTGCTACTTCGACTAAACACCGACCCAGCTAGCTTGACCAAACATCGGCCTTGCTGCCTTCTCGAACGTGGGACCCACCGCGTGCTTGCTTTGCTCAAAAATGAACCATGTGTGCTCAAATGTGAATGTGGGTCCTGCAGAGAACGTTGAAGCAGCTTCTGGAGCGAGCAGGTCCTAGAGAGCATTGAAGCAGCTTCTGGAGCGAGCAAGTTCTTGAGAGCGTTGAAGCAGCTTCTGGAGCGAGCAAGTCCTGGAGAGCGTTGAAGCAGCTTCTGAAGCGAATATGGAGGTGGCTCTTGGAGAGAGCATTGAAGCAGGATTCTGAAGCGAACATGGGTCCCGGAGAGAGCGTTGAGGCGGCTCTTGAATAAACCATTGAAACAGCTTTTGTTGGAGAGAGCGTTGAAGTGGCTTCCTCTTCAGTTTGATTTACCCTTGCGAATTCCATGCTTCTTGATTGAACATCTCTCTCGTGTTGAAGAAGTTCTAGTCTGACGGTGAAGGAACTTCATGCTGAGCCTCAGTCCCCAAGCATGGTTTACATGGTTCTATCTCTGTTCGTAGTGGTTGTTTCCATGGTGAAGCTCGGGCACTGGTATCAACAAACGAACAACGGTTCTTAGCTGCGGATGTGATCAGAAGAGACTGACAGGAAGAGGCGTGACAGCTACGGGCACGGACTTGGTGGTGTCTCGTTATTAGAGCGAGAAGCATGATGGAACCGATAACTTATTGATGTTGCCTCTGAAATGAAAAAGAGGGAGACAGTCCCCTGCCCACGAGTATCCACTGAGCCTTCGACTTGATAGATGTTGTCACGCTGGTTTCATGAGGCCATCTTTACTACGTTGCGTTTCATAGACATCCATGAATATCACTGATCTTTGACAATACGTCTGTTCTCTTGAGGGTATACTCGTATTTGAACATCTTGGAATCATAATGATAGCGTGCTTGCATCCATGTTTGAGATGGACAACGCCCTAAGAAGTCCCCAATCACACTCCTTTGGTAACGCAACTACTTCTTCTACGGGAGACGAAATTCTGAAAGCGTCTCTTAATGTTTCTGCCGCCATCTTGGACGTTGTTTCATCATTGTGGCAGTCGTGTATGCGGTACTGGAGTTGGAGTTGGCGCGCAGGGTGTTGTATCCCGGTGGTTTTACTCTTACTGCTTCAGCGAAACTGGTAGAAGGGCAGATCTTATTGCAGATGAGCGTTCAACAACTCCAGAGGATGACCAAAAGCGCAGATTCTCCAACATAGCACGATAGACATGCACCATCGTCTGATAGAGTGACTCGCCCGGATTTTGCTCGACATGATGCGTGGGCATCGTTATCTTCTTGAGGCTGCTCCCTTGAGGTATCGGCTCCAGCGGAAGATTGTCGTCATAGAGCGTTGATACATTGCACCGGCATTCTTTAAACCAAATGGCAGTACAGTATAATAAAATTTCCGAGAGGAGTTCGAAAATATATCTTACTTGTGTCATGCTCGTACATCCTTATCTTGTTGTAGCCGCTACATCCATCCATGGAGGAGAACATGTCGTGTCCGCTGGTTGCATCTACTAACATGTCGATGTTAGGTAGAGGAGAATCGTTTTTGGGGCAACATCTGTTCAAGTCCATGAAGCACCTTATCTGTCCATTTTCCTCGTGTCTGAACTGCGACTCCAAGCGAATATGTCCTTGTACTCTTTGAGAAGTTCCACGAGCTTCGTGAGTTCATCCGTACACAAGGTTGAGCTGATGGAGATAGGCCTAGGAGATTCCTCAACAATTTCAATCTCATCAGTTGTGGAGTTGGTGCCATCTTGCAGCTGTTGTGGAGCATCTAGCACTTCTTCTTGTGGTTGTTGTAGCATTCCATTGGGTGGAGAGACTGGGTAACAGTCTCCCCTGCTAATTGATAATAGTAGCGTCGGTATACCGTTTTCCCTTTCTGGTCACGACTCGCCACAAAAGTTCGTTCCCTCTTGGTGTGAACATGGGTTTCGGCTTCATCGGATGAAGAAGAATGTTTCGTCAGCAAAGATGCGTCATGGGGCTTAGCCCTCAATGATGCGAGTCGGTCCTCCTCCTGGATTGACGCCCATGTGGGGAGTGGGATGCAATGAACTTTGTCTGATTCTTCCTGCGGAGCTTCCCTCGGTTCGAACAGTTCCACTCCGCATATTGGTGCGTATAGAGACAATGATGCAGGAATACGAACGACTTCTTCATTCAGCATAGTCTTCAGGCACTGGTGATATGTTGAAGGGACGATCATATTGTCATGAAGCCATGGTCTCCCTAGTATCATATGGTAGTCCGGCTCCTTCTCTATGACTTCGAATTTCACTTTTGACTGAACGGGTCTTACTGATAAATTCGGATTGACATACCCGTATGTGCTAGTCTGGTTTCCTTCAAAGTCTGTTATTGTGGTAGGCTGTCGTACGATCTTGGATGGGCGGATCTTGGCTGTCCTGAGAGTCTTGAGGGTAATCACATTCGAATGCGCTCCTGTGTTGATGAGGGCTCTCTTGAACTCTGAATCCTTGATGCGTGCAGTAACATGTAGGGCCCGGTTTTGACCTTCTTCCGCCATCATGTCGTCCTCTGTAAATGTAACATTATTCACAGATGTTTATGGTACGTTTGAGACTTCTGGACGTGGAGGGGTTAGGTGCACGTCCAGGGCTATCTGGTTGATTGCAGCAAACGTCTCCGCCCGCTGATTCCTCGAGAGGTGTAAAAGTTCACACAAACTTTGTACTAGAGAAGCCGCTTCCTGATCCACTGGCCTCCGGTTCGTAGTGAAACTATTGACTTGAGGAGGATCGTTGTGAGGATCAGTCCCCAGTGTAGGAGTCTTCATGACATGACCGCTCATATCTGATGTCATCTTGATGAGGAGATGCCGATTATCGCTTCTTTGATCAGGTCCATGTAGGCCCGCGCCGCTGAAGTACCTGCTCCGGGTGTGTTGAATGCGTTCCTTGTTGTCTCCAGGGGCTGTCTTGGCTCTTGTGGAAATCGATCAGTTAATATCTTGAGAAAAGTGAGTACCTCTTTCTGAGTTGCAGCCATGTCTGTCTGTGCCTTATCATGGACTTCTTGTCTCTCCATCAAATCCACCATAGTAATAGGGGGTTGTCCTCCTCTGTCTCCTCCGACCCCTAGTCCTGAGGAAGGAGTGGTAGTTGTCCTGGTGACGGACGGAGGCGTTATACTCGATGAGACACTGGGATTTGCAGCTGCTCTGGCTCTGGTGATAGGAGGCGTCACACCCAATGGAATATCTCCTCCTGCTCCGCTGGTGCTGGTGGTAGAGGACGTAATTCCACGAGATACATTGATTGCATTGACAGGTAATACCACCAATCGGGATATCAACGCCGAGAGCATTGTCGGCGCTGGCTCCGTCGGGATTGGTTGCTGATTCAGACCTAAGATCCACCATTTTGCAATATGAACAAATTAAAATGAAATTGAAAATTGATTTTGCAACCGACAGATTAATCTCCCACTGTGGTCGCCAATTGTTTATGGGTGAAAACTATTTCTGCCGGTTTTGGTAATTTGGGGTGTGTGGATGAGAAATGAATCTTAACCCTAAATAAATGCACTGTACGGGAGTGCTTTTGATTCAAGAAATCAATCTGTAATATTCTGGCATAAACCAAGAAATGGCCGTTCCAGACTTGCTTCGGTCACAAAGTGAAGAAGATAGGGTTGATCTTAGGGAGGGAAGTGAAGAAGGTGTTGAGATTGTGAAGGTGTTGGTTGTGTATGACTTGTATCAGAAAGCTGAACTGGCTTGCAGAATGTAAGCTATCAGTTCTGGTGTTGGAATACGTTGTATCCACACTTGATTTCTATTTCGTCTCATGTCTTTAGAAATAGGGAGGAGAACCTATTTATACAAGTCATTGAGCCTAACCCACGTCTCTCATGGAAAGTGGAGTGATGGAGTAGTGGAGTTGTGTGTTAGTGTCACATGACCAGTCTTTCCCATTTCTCCCATCATCACTAACCGTCCATGTATTCCTGACACGTTCTTGTGATGGCGCGTTGCACGCTGCACGCTGTAAACCGCCAGACCAATACCCCAGTATGTATCCCCCAGTTTGTGACATGCTTGATGTCTCAAATGTGTGGATGTGGGACCCACAAAAAGTAGCATACGGTGCTAGGTTAAATAACTAAGTTATTTGGGAAACCGATATTTATGAAATATCGTGTGTATTCTATGCAGGTAATGCATCAAATATATTCAATATGTATGAAGCATCGTTGTTTTAAGGCTTAACGGAGTAAGTCACGAATTTAAGCGTCTTAAAATAGCATCACGTCCAGCCATCTTCGAGTGATCGTTTGGAGGCTATACAGGCAAGCCCTGATTTGGCCGATCACCCTATGTGGAAGAGTGGTGGATGGTGATCGTGGTGATGCCTCACTGGTTGCCTAAATCCTGTCTTAGGCTGTCCGTCCAAGATGGCGAAGTTGGACGGACGAGATGACTTGCGACCCACATCTGCGACCGTCATATTAGGGTTTAGGAGGTGCGCAAGTACCTTCTTTCAGCTTGGTCGAATCCATGCACGGGAGATGTTTTTGGCAAGACCGATCGGGCATGCGTGTAGACGGATTTTCGGTGTACACGTCCGTACCTCACTGTCCCATGGAGATGTGATCTAAGCTACTCGATTTTTCCGGCAAAGTTGAGTGGTCGAGATCGGTTTGAAATTGGAACCGCGCGACCATGCCTAGTTTGGGCGCACGAATCGAGGCATCTAGCTATGGTCATCCTTGGACGATTGGTCACGCATGTAGACGGGCCCAAAGCGATTGTGTTGACATGCTTGGGACCCTTTGAGTCTACTTCTACACCCTCCATCTATGCCTGCGAATATGGATGGTCGCGACTGATTTGCGACACATGCGATATGCCGCAAACCCTAATTAGGGTTTAATGTCTACGCTACTTTGGCTGGACGAATTGGCAAGATACGCTCCTCTTTTGGGGAGGTCGACCATGTGGGTCCCACATTGGGCCGGTGGTGAACATGCAAGTACCTGCCTGACGGCTATGGTTCTGATATAAGCCATCCAAACATGCTGGTGAGGTTGGATGGCCGTGATCAATTTAATACCTTTAGTGGAATTTCCTGCGAACCTTAAAGCATCACGTCGGCCGAACTTTGGGCGAGCGTTTGCTTCTCCCTGGCTAGGTCGTGAGGTGGTCGATTATGCAGGCGTGAAGGGGGCCCGCCGGTGTGTAGGACAACGCTTGTCCAACCGGCCATGGGACGATCTATGCCGTCCAACCATGCCGGTGAAGTTGGACGGCCCCGATCTGTTTGAGACCGACATTGGCAGTCTTGTGCGTACATGTTTTCATAGTTGCTCCATACCAGCCCAACCATCCTACTCTAGGCTGGTGTTTGGTGGTTGTTTGGGAGGCGTGGTATGTATTCGACCGACCAGGGCATAAACGGGCCTGCTGGTGGTCATTAAGATGGTAGCCCGCTCCTGCTGAGGATCGTCTAGGCTGGTTAAATCATGCGGCCAACTTGCGTGGTCGTGATTGTTTCTGAGACTGTCACTCCATATTCAAATATGCTCAATCGGGCTAGTATAACACACCTAGAGATTGATGAGTGCCAAATATTGTATATATTTATCCCTTTTTGTTGGCATTTAACTCATCTTTTGCGCATTAATTCTACATTTTATCCCATATTCTGTATTTTCATTGTTTTCAAGAATAAATATTTTTTCTTACTTAATTTTGCATTTTTAGGTAATAAATAAAGTTTGGATGAATAGCAGAGCGGAAAAGAGCAGAAAAGTAGTGAAAAGCCGGGAGGAATTACACAAGGAAGCCGCGAAGAATGTTGTGCACAAGACCAAAAGGGTAGAAATGGGCTCAAGAAGGAAGAATTGTTCTTAAAGAAGATATGGGCTTGGCATACCCAAGGCCCAAAACCCTTACCCAAACCCATTTTCTGTAACCAAAACCGCCTCCATCTTCAGCCGTCGGATTGGATCCATCTCATCATCCGATGGTCGCTCCTTCATCGCGCATCAAAATCTGAAGCTCCTATCACACACCATAGCACCTAAATTCTAAGCCTTCAGATTAGATCACATTTAGATCCTATGGTCGCTTCTTTGCCTGCTCATCAAATCTCGATACTTCCGCTTAACACTACAGCACCTAACCTCAATCTTCGCTGTTAACTTTGTTGTATTTCACAATCCAACGGTCGAAGTGATTCATCTCTCATACCACCGTTAGATCCACCTACCATCTTCACATCCGACGGATCTCCTCACTGCGCATCAACTTCAGATGATCCCGCTCAACACCTTAGCCATCAAACCCATCGACCCAAACAAACACCCACCTTCTTCTTCCCCAAAACTCATTTCCCCCAAATTTCTCTTCTTCCCCCGACATTTGCAGAGACACCATGTCCTGCCACCGCCTGCAACTCCACTGCCACCACCATCTCTTCTATCACCACCTCCACAACCAGCCGACCAAGAGACCTATCGAACCCCCTAGTCTATCTCTCTCCCTCATAGCTTCTTCTCACATAGGTGCTAAGATTAAGAGAGGCAGGCTTAGGGTTTCGCTCCAAGATAGGGTTTGCAGTGCAAAGAAGACGAAGAATAGGGGATTTCGAGCAGCGTAAAGCCAGTACAAAGCATGGGTTGGGTCGAAATCATCCAATTGGTATGTCAAATTTGATTTTCCCCAAAATCAATTTAGGGTTTTCAAAATTAGGGTTTGTAGAAATTTTAGGGATTTGTAAAACTATAAAGGGGATGTGTATGAGATGTAAAAGGGGTTCTTGGGTCATCCAAGTAACCATCAATTAGGGTTTATTTTAGATTTAATTTTAATTTCAAATTTCAATTTTAATCCAATTTCATAATTAGGGTTCTTGTTCACTGTGTAGTGTTTGATGTTTTAGTGTTTAATTGTTTGATGTTTTGTTAGTCTAATGCTCTTAGTTGTATAAATTCACTGTTAGCTTAATGTTTAATTTCTGTTTTGATTTCATGTCCTGTTTACTGTATAGTTCTAGGAGTTAGCATGTTCTAATTCACCACTAGGGTGAAGATGAAACCTTAATTCCACTGTGTAGGAGACTACAATTCTGGCCTCTCATCACTTTGCTCTCACATTGTATGTCAGGCATACATTGTAGTTAGGATACCCCTGTGATTGAAAGTGCAGCAGCCCATGTTAATTGATTATGGTCCAAACCTCAGACTAGTTATGCTCTAATCAGATAGCTAGTACTTTGGGAGGATAATTTAGTTGCAATTGGAATATCCGACTTAGTCTAGGTTAAGAGGTGGAATCTAAACCCTAGTTTGCCATCAACCTTCCCTGTCATCCACAATTCCATCTTCAACTGTTTAGCTTTGTTTTCTTGTTTTCTTACACTTGTTTTACCTTCACTGCTCACTGTGGTGTCTTAACATCACAATCTTTACTTGTTCACACACTCACTGTCCATTATTCATCTTGCCTCACTGTCAGTTGCTGTTGCTTCAACTGTCAGTGTTGAACTTGCTTCAACTGTCACTTTTGTTGTTCTTGTTTAAAGTCTCATGATTAGTAATCTGCCCTGGTTAGTGTAATCAGTTAGAAATTGGTTACAATAAGAAAAATAGCACTTGCACCCCCTTGTCCCTGTGGAACTGACCTGTGCTTGCCCTGTGTTGCTTGCCGACACTGTGCACTTGCAGTTAGAATTTTTAGGATCATTTCCAGTCCTACAAGTTTTTGGCGCCGCTGCCGGGGACTCGGTTGCGGCGCAATTGCTCTTTCTTTCTTTTGGGTTGTTACTGAACTCTGCTTGCTGTAACTCCTATGCTTGCTTGCCGATTTTGCTTGCTGTAACTCCTGTTGAGTTGTTGCTAAGTCTGCCACTGAACTGCTGCTGCTGCCTGAAATCTGCTGTGGTGCTGTGGTGCTGTTGAAAACCTGCTGTTGCTGCTGCTGATGCTCTTGTGCTGCTGTGGTGCTCCTGCTGGTGCCAGGCCAAGAATCCTGTGAGCTGTTGCACCTGTTGCTGAACCAAAGCTGCTGCACCTGGTGCCAGGCCAACTGACCCTGTGCACTTGCAGCTTTGCTGAACCAAAGCCCAACTGGGCTGTAAGCTGCAGAAGGTGAAGAAGGTGAACCAAAGCCCAACTGGGCCTCAGAAAAGCCAAAGCTTAGGATGATCCAAAGCCCAACTGGGCTTTTGCAACCTAACTGAGCAGCTGGGCTGTGCTTAAGCAAGTAAGCCTAAACCCATTAAGAGAACCCAACCTGTGGGCTTCCATTTATAATTTGTGGGCTTGTAATAATTTTTGTTTTTCTTTATTTTTTATTTTGGGCTTGTAATAATTTTTCTTTTTCTTCTTTTTCTTTCTTTTATGGGCTTGTAATTATTTATTGTTGTTTTTATTTTCTTTTGTGGGGTGTGATAATTTATGCTAGGCTAAGTTTAAAAAAAAAGAAAAAAAAAAAAAAAATAAAATTTTGCTCCTAATTTCAAAAACCAAAACTTTTCTCCCATTCAAAAACCAAATTTTACTTGCTCCCATTTTGACAACCAAATTTTTTCTAAAATATCCCATTAAAACCAAACTTGCCAAAAAAAAATGTCTCCCACCAAAACCAAATTTTTCCCAAAAATCCAAACCCTTTAAAAACCAAATTCTGAGCTTTGTAACATAGTTACTTAGCTTTTGAGCCAATCATGTCTGGATTTTGGTCTGCTCCTGGAGATGGAAATAAAACTCTTAGAGAACTTGCTTATGGACAAACTTCACGTTATGAACCTCCCATAGACCATGATGTCAATAGTCATAGGAATTATTATGGACATTTTCAAAGTCCCGAGCCGCAATACATGAACCCTAATGACTATTCATACATGCATCATTTATCGCAACGTGAAAATGAACATTTTGCTAGTGCCTCACTCACCCAATCATCACTTATGGATCAAATAGAAGCTCGAATCACAGCTTTAGAAATGCAATCACATGAGGAATCTGTCACATCTAATTTTCTTAGGCAACCTGAAATCTATGCATGTCCCGCATGTGGTAGTTTAGACCACCCTGTTGAGCATTGTCATATTTTGCATAATTTTAGGCCATCTAGAGGAAATCCAATGTATGAAATGCACATGAATTGTGAGAATGGTAGTCATTGGGACCATAATCAATCCTTTGAGGGTTGCGATCAATATTTTGTAGACCCTAATGACCATGCACACATGTACCATTCACCACAATTTGAACATGAAGAATTTTGTACTCCCATGAATTTAGACTCCACCACAGAAGCTTTAAGACTCTGTAAGCAAGACTATGATAGATCTACAGCACGAATTCATGCACATTTAGATCAGATTTTGCTTCACCGACAAAAGGAGGAAATTCATGAGGAAATGTATGTTGTCCCTAATGAAGTGTCTAGTCCCATTCATGTAAATAATGTTGAATATGAACCTAATTTAGAGGAACATGAATCGACTAATGACACCACCACTGTTAATGAGGACCAATATGCATGCTACCATGATGATGATTATGATGATTATGATGATATGTTAGAGGAACATGAAAATATTGTGGAACCTGTTGGTTCAATAACATATGGCTTCTCGCCCTCGACCTTCATGAATGTTGTTCTTTCTAATACTCATTGTAATTCATATGATTTTGATATTGACATGGGATTCGTACAATTATTCTGTGAAGATGAGCATGACACAGGAATAGTTGAATCTTCCGTAGACACTAATATGCATGAAGATATATTTGATGTGTCTGATTCTCTACCTAGGTCACATTGTGATATTTCTCCTGATTTGCCGATGCATGAGAATAAATTTGTTGATGATGTTGATGATTCTGAGTGTGAACTTGACAATGTGATTGATGATTGTGAGCATGATGTGACATGTGTAGATGATTTAGGAGATTTTGATTTGATTGATAATGATATGCCTATTCTCCTACATGAGTCACAATCTGTTGGCCTTCCACCCAACCTAGATTTGGTTTGTACCAACATTGTAAAACCAATTTTTCTGAAAATGCCTAACCTAGGTTTGGAACTGTGTGCTTCCCAAGTCCTTTTGGACTATTTTGCTTCCAAATATAATACATTTGAGGAACCACAGTTGGAATTAGCATGTTTGCCCGTCCCTAGCACAGTTCATTTCGAGCTAGACCTTTTGCATGATGAACCCCCGAAACTGCGCGATTTTGTTTTCAAAATTATATCTTCTGTAAAATCCAGGTTTGGGGGTAGCTCATTTTGTTTCACAGTTTCACTTGCGTTTCTTTCCTATTATTATTTGAAGCTGTTGAAACCTCTACACTTTGTCTTTTGGGTTGATCCTCAACTCTTTAGACTTTTGGTGTATGGTGAATTTTTTTTGTATATAATCCAGTAGATAAATTTTAAAAACCCTTTTGTTCCTTTTGTATATATTTTGCTAATCCAATATGATCTCGGCTGAAATATGTTGGATTTTTGCCTTGAATAACGGAGTTTTAATTCTGCTTTCGCCGAAATCGGGTATTCTCTCTCCTTTTACTCTACTCAGCATGTCCCTTTCCATATGTTGTTTTTTAATTCTTTCCATATTTTGAAACATTGAGGACAATGTTTAGTTTAGGTTTGGGGGTATAGAGTAGATACCATGATAATTTGCTATAATTGAAAAACGAACTCCTTCTTCTTTTTGAAAAAAAAATTGAAAAATTCCAAAAAAAAAAAAATTAATTAATTAAAAAATCAAAATTCAAAAAAAAAATTGAAAAATTGAAAAAAATCATAAAAATGGAGCTCATTTACCTTGAAATGTTGACTCTTGTGCAAATATGTATTTTTATTAGGAGTCTTAGTCTAGATATTTAGGCACCCTGATTCTAGCACAATTCACATAGTGATAAGAAATTTGCACGCGCACGATCTACCAATACATGTATGGCCTCGATCTTCAAGGTGTTGGATAGGAAGTTACGATTGCCAATCACTTTAGAATACTGAACGAAACTTGACTAGCTTGTTCTTTGGTTGGTTGGGATAGAAGGTGGAGGTTACATTAAGAAAGACAACCATCGAATTTAACTGGGTGCATCAAAAAGGGCTACCTCTTGCAAAGTGTCATGTAATCTTTTGTTTCTTTTTGTATTTGTATCAAAAGTGTTTCATTGAATTAAAAAAAAAAAAAAAATCGATGTATATATTCAGAGAAAAAAATATCAGAAAAATACCAAAAAAATCAAGTATTTATCAATTCCATCCTCTCTTGTTGCAAAAATAAAAAGAGAATAGTCAATGTAAATAAGAGTCATGTAAAGAGTCATCTTTTGTTGTTTTTTTTGTAATAAGCAAGGAGGGTGTATGCCATTGATGTACAACGCGAGTAATTGTGAAATACCTCCAACTCATTCACAATTCTCGTAAAGTCCGGACAGCTAGCTAGATTTCGACCTCAGTTCTTAGCCTGAGAAACTATCTCTTGGTGATTAGTAGTCATAACTTCAGATCTTTCTTTACACATGTGTAGATACACTTTACACTCTTATCACATGTCTTTTTTTGTTATCAGTGCTAGGATTGTGCCTTCGATAGCTAGATTGACATCTCCATTTTGCTGTGAGCTTAAACTGTTTTGCACATGTCACATTTGATGGAATCTGAGCTCATATTTTGTCCTTAGGTTTTGTAGGCACACCTCTGGTAAACCTTCACGAGACTTCAACTCGTCCACTAGGGACACTTAGTGGTTTAAAAGGCTTAGTGCATACGCTAAATGCATTCGAAAGACCAGCGACAGTGGTATAGTTAGGATTTCCTTAGTTTTGTTTTACTTGAGGACAAGTAAAATTCAGGTTTGGGGGTATTTGATGAGTGCCAAATATTGTATATATTTATCCCTTTTTGTTGGCATTTAACTCATCTTTTGATCATTAATTCTACATTTTATCCCATATTCTGTATTTTCATTGTTTTCAAGAATAAATATTTTTTCTTACTTAATTTTGCATTTTTAGGTAATAAATAAAGTTTGGATGAATAGCAGAGCGGAAAAGAGCAGAAAAGTAGTGAAAAGCCGGGAGGAATTACACAAGGAAGCCGCGAAGAATGTTGTGCACAAGACCAAAAGGGTAGAAATGGGCTCAAGAAGGAAGAATTGTTCTTAAAGAAGATATGGGCTTGGCATACCCAAGGCCCAAAACCCTTACCCAAACCCATTTTCTGTAACCAAAACCGCCTCCATCTTCAGCCGTCGGATTGGATCCATATCATCATCCGATGGTCGCTCCTTCATCGCGCATCAAAATCTGAAGCTCCTATCACACACCATAGCACCTAAATTCTAAGCCTTCAGATTAGATCACATTTAGATCCTACGGTCGCTTCTTTGCCTGCTCATCAAATCTCGATACTTCCGCTTAACACTACAGCACCTAACCTCAATCTTCGCCGTTAACTTTGTTGTATTTCACAATCCAACGGTCGAAGTGATTCATCTCTCATACCACCGTTAGATCCACCTACCATCTTCACATCCGACGGATCTCCTCGCTGCGCATCAACTTCAGATGATCCCGCTCAACACCTTAGCCATCAAACCCATCGACCCAAACAAACACCCACCTTCTTCTTCCCCAAAACTCATTTCCCCCAAATTTCTCTTCTTCCCCCGACATTTGCAGAGACACCATGTCCTGCCACCGCCTGCAACTCCACTGCCACCACCATCTCTTCCATCACCACCTCCACAACCAGCCGACCAAGAGACCTATCGAACCCCCTAGTCTATCTCTCTCCCTCATAGCTTCTTCTCACATAGGTGCTAAGATTAAGAGAGGCATGCTTAGGGTTTCGCTCCAAGATAGGGTTTGTAGTGCAAAGAAGACGAAGAATAGGGGATTTCGAGCAGCGTAAAGCCAGTACAAAGCATGGGTTGGGTCGAAATCATCCAATTGGTATGTCAAATTTGATTTTCCCCAAAATCAATTTAGGGTTTTCAAAATTAGGGTTTGTAGAAATTTTAGGGATTTGTAAAACTATAAAAGGGGATGTGTATGAGATGTAAAAGGGGTTCTTGGGTCATCCAAGTAACCATCAATTAGGGTTTATTTTAGATTTAATTTTAATTTCAAATTTCAATTTTAATCCAATTTCATAATTAGGGTTCTTGTTCACTGTGTAGTGTTTGATGTTTTAGTGTTTAATTGTTTGATGTTTTGTTAGTCTAATGCTCTTAGTTGTATAAATTCACTGTTAGCTTAATGTTTAATTTCTGTTTTGATTTCATGTCCTGTTTACTGTATAGTTCTAGGAGTTAGCATGTTCTAATTCACCACTAGGGTGAAGATGAAACCTTAATTCCACTGTGGAGGAGACTACAATTCTGGCCTCTCATCACTTTGCTCTCACATTGTATGTCAGGCATACATTGTAGTTAGGATACCCCTGTGATTGAAAGTGCAGCAGCCCATGTTAATTGATTATGGTCCAAACCTCAGACTAGTTATGCTCTAATCAGATAGCTAGTACTTTGGGAGGATAATTTAGTTGCAATTGGAATATCCGACTTAGTCTAGGTTAAGAGGTGGAATCTAAACCCTAGTTTGCCATCAACCTTCCCTGTCATCCACAATTCCATCTTCAACTGTTTAGCTTTGTTTTCTTGTTTTCTTACACTTGTTTTACCTTCACTGCTCACTGTGGTGTCTTAACATCACAATCTTTACTTGTTCACACACTCACTGTCCATTATTCATCTTGCCTCACTGTCAGTTGCTGTTGCTTCAACTGTCAGTGTTGAACTTGCTTCAACTGTCACTTTTGTTGTTCTTGTTTAAAGTCTCATGATTAGTAATCTGCCCTGGTTAGTGTAATCAGTTAGAAATTGGTTACAGTAAGAAAAATAGCACTTGCACCCCCTTGTCCCTGTGGAACTGACCTGTGCTTGCCCTGTGTTGCTTGCCGACACTGTGCACTTGCAGTTAGAATTTTTAGGATCATTTCCAGTCCTACCAGAGATGTATGCTCAATCGGGCTAGTATAACACACCGAGAGAGGTGGGCTCAATCGGGCTAGTATAACACACCGAGAGATGTGGCCTGTACGGGTATTTCGTGCATGCCTCACTATTAACACTTGGAGATTCGTGTTACTCTGCTGAGAGCAACACTCAGTCGTCATGTCACACTAATACTGAGAGTTCTGCGGGAACAACACAGGAAATACAAGGCTAGTCATGCATTAATTAATAATGTTGTAAATTCACATGGTATATGGGATTGTTGCTACATGCTCCAACCTGGATGACTTTTGTGTATTTAATTCACAGAATACTGGGATTGTTGCCACATGCTCCATTCTAGGTGAATTAGTAAAGTGAAGAAGTATTCATTACTTATCAGTGGCTTTATCCTTTGCAGGATGTCAGCGCATAAATTTGGTTATACAATTTTAGCCCTGAACTAAAATCCACCATCAACATTAAGTCCCCTGCCTAGCACATAATGGTTGCATCATTGTGGGGTAGGCATGAGATGGTGACATATATAGATAAAACTTATGAGACAAAGTTAGATGTTACCAGGGGAGACGGGTCGTCCTGTCCTTGGAGCATGTCACGTTCAAGAGGCGTCCAGGAGAGCGTTCCCCTAACATGATGTCGGTCTTGCCTGCTTCGATCGACCTTGCGATGCCTGCTTCGGTCGAGAGACTGCTTCGTGATTGCTTTGCTCGAATTTGGGGCTGATGTGCCTGCTCGACGGACTGTTGCGCCTGATTCGCTCGATCGTGGGACTCATCATGTGCCTGCTTGATCGAACGTGGGCTTGTTATGCCTGCTTCGGTTAAACGTGGGTCCACTGCGTGCCTGCTTTGGCCGAACGTGGGACCCGATGTAAGCATGCTTGCTTCGAACATGGGCAGATGTGCATGCTTCGATCAAACACGGGTCCACCGTGTACATGTTTCAAACGTCAACCATATCCTGCTTTGCCCGTACGGTTGATGTGCTTGCTCGAGTGTCATCCTTGCTACTTCGACTAAACACCGACCCAGCTAGCTTGAACAAACATCGGCCTTGCTGCCTTCTCGAACGTGGGACCCACCGCGTGCTTGCTTTGCTCAAAAATGAACCATGTGTGCTCAAATGTGAATGTGGGTCCTGCAGAGAACGTTGAAGCAGCTTCTGGAGCGAGCAGGTCCTAGAGAGCGTTGAAGCAGCTTCTGGAGCGAGCAAGTTCTTGAGAGCGTTGAAGAAGCTTCTGGAGCGAGCAAGTCCTGGAGAGCGTTGAAGCAGCTTCTGAAGCAAATATGGAGGTGGCTCTTGGAGAGAGCATTGAAGCAGGATTCTGAAGCGAATATGGGTCCCGGAGAGAGCGTTGAGGCGGCTCTTGAATAAACCATTGAAGCAGCTTTTATTGGAGAGAGCGTTGAAGTGGCTTCCTCTTCAGTTTGATTTACCCTTGCGAATTCCATGCTTCTTGATTGAACATCTCTCTCGTGTTGAAGAAGTTCTAGTCTGACGGTGAAGGAACTTCATGCTGAGCCTCAGTCCCCAAGCATGGTTTACATGGTTCTATCTCTGTTCGTAGTGGTTGTTTCCATGGTGAAGCTCGGGCACTGGTATCAACAAACGAACAACGGTTCTTAGCTGCGGATGTGATCAGAAGAGACTGACAGGAAGAGGCGTGACAGCTACGGGCACGGACTTGGTGGTGTCTCGTTATTAGAGCGAGAAGCATGATGGAACCGATAACTTATTGATGTTGCCTCTGAAATGAAAAAGAGGGAGACAGTCCCCTGCCCACGAGTATCCACTGAGCCTTCGACTTGATAGATGTTGTCACGCTGGTTTCATGAGGCCGTCTTTACTACGTTGCGTTTCATAGACATCCATGAATATCACTGATCTTTGACAATACGTCTGTTCTCTTGAGTGTATACTCGTATTTGAACATCTTGGAATCATAATGATAGCGTGCTTGCATCCATGTTTGAGATGGACAACGCGCTAAGAAGTCCCCAATCACACTCCTTTGGTAACGCAACTACTTCTTCCACGGGAGACGAAATTCTGAAAGCGTCTCTTAATGTTTCTGCCGCCATCTTGGACGTTGTTTCATCATTGTGGCAGTCGTGTATGCGGTACTGGAGTTGGAGTTGGCGCGCAGAGTGTTGTATCCCGGTGGTTTTCCTCTTACTGCTTCAGCGAAACTGGTAGAAGGGCAGATCTTATTGCAGATGAGCGTTCAACAGCTCCAGAGGATGACCAAAAGCGCAGATTCTCCAACATAGCACGATAGACATGCACCATCGTCTGATAGAGTGACTCGCCCGGATTTTGCTCGACATGATGCGTGGGCATCCTTATCTTCTTGAGGCTGCTCCCTTGAGGTATCGGCTCCAGCGGAAGATTGCCGTCATAGAGCGTTGATACATTGCACCGACATTCTTTAAACCAAATGGCAGTACAGTATAATAAAATTTCCGAGAGGAGTTCGAAAATATATCTTACTTGTGTCATGCTCGTACATCCTTATCTTGTTGTAGCCGCTACATCCATCCATGGAGGAGAACATGCCGTGTCCGCTGGTTGCATCTACTAACATGTCGATGTTAGGTAGAGGAGAATCGTTTTTGGGGCAGCATCTGTTCAAGTCCATGCAGCACCGTATCTGTTCATTTTCCTCGTGTCTGAACTGCGACTCCAAGCGAATATGTCCTGGTACTCTTTGAGAAGTTCCACGAGCTTCGTGCGTTCATCCGTACACAAGGTTGAGCTGATGGATATAGGCCTAGGAGATTCCTCAACAATTTCAATCTCATCAGTTGTGGAGTTGGTGCCATCTTGCAGCTGTTGTGGAGCATCTAGCACTTCTTCTTGTGGTTGTTGTAGCATTCCATTGGGTGGAGAGACTGGGTAACAGTCTCCCCTGCTAATTGATAATAGCAGCGTCGATATACCGTTTTCCCTTTCTGGCCACGACTCGCCACAAAAGTTCGTTCCCTCTTGGTGTGAACATGGGTTTCGGCTTCATCGGATGAAGAAGAATGTTTCTTCAGCAAAGATGCGTCATGGGGCTTAGCCCTCAATGATGCGAGTCGGTCCTCCTCCTGGATTGACGCCCATGTGGGGAGTGGGATGCAATGAACTTTGTCTGATTCTTCCTGCGGAGCTTCCCTCGGTTCGAACAGTTCCACTCCGCATATTGGTGCGTATAGAGACAGTGATGCAGGAATACGAACGACTTCTTCATTCAGCATAGTCTTCAGGCACTGGTGATATGTTGAAGGGACGATCATATTGTCATGAAGCCATGGTCTCCCTAGTATCATATGGTAGTCCGGCTCCTTCTCTATGACTTCGAATTTCACTTTTGACTGAACGGGTCTTACTGATAAATTCGGATTGACATACCCGTATGTGCTAGTCTGGTTTCCTTCAAAGTCTGTCATTGTGGTAGGCTGTCGTACGATCTTGGATGGGCGGATCTTGGTTGTCCTGAGAGTCTTGAGGGTAATCACATTCGAATGCGCTCCTGTGTTGATGAGGGCTCTCTTGAACTCTGAATCCTTGATGCGTGCAGTAACATGTAGGGCCCGGTTTTGACCTTCTTCCGCCATCATGTCGTCCTCTGTAAATGTAACATTATTCACAGATGTTTATGGTACGTTCGAGACTTATGGACGTGGAGGGGTTAGGTGCACGTCCAGGGCTATCTGGTTGATTGCAGCAAACGTCTCCGCCCGCTGATTCCTCGAGAGGTGTAAAAGTTCACACAAACTTTGTACTAGAGAAGCCGCTTCCTGATCCACTGGCCTCCGGTTCGTAGTGAAACTATTGACTTGAGGAGGATCGTTGTGAGGATCAGTCCCCAGTGTAGGAGTCTTCATGACATGACCGCTCATATCTGATGTCATCTTGATGAGGAGATGTCGATTATCGCTTCTTTGATCAGGTCCATGTAGGCCCGCGCCGCTGAAGTACCTGCTCCGGGTGTGTTGAATGCGTTCCTTGTTGTCTCCAGGGGCTGTCTTGGCTCTTGTGGAAATCGATCAGTTAATATCTTGAGAAAAGTGAGTACCTCTTTCTGAGTTGCAGCCATGTCTGTCTGTGCCTTATCATGGACTTCTTGTCTCTCCATCAAATCCACCATAGTAATAGGGGGTTGTCCTCCTCTGTCTCCTCCGACCCCTAGTCCTGAGGAAGGAGTGGTAGTTGTCCTGGTGACGGACGGAGGCGTTATACTCGATGAGACACTGGGATTTGCAGCTGCTCTGGCTCTGGTGATAGGAGGCGTCACACCCAATGGAATATCTCCTCCTTCTCTGCTGGTGCTGGTGGTAGAGGACGTAATTCCACGAGATACATTGATTGCATTGACAGGTAATACCACCAATCGGGATATCAACGCCGAGAGCATTGTCGGCGCTGGCTCCGTCGGGATTGGTTGCTGATTCAGACCTAAGATCCACCATTTTGCAATATGAACAAATTAAAATGAAATTGAAAATTGATTTTGCAACCGACAGATTAATCTCCCACTATGGTCGCCAATTGTTTATGGGTGAAAACTATTTCTGCCGGTTTTGGTAATTTGGGGTGTGTGGATGAGAAATGAATCTTAACCCTAAATAAATGCACTGTACGGGAGTGCTTTTGATTCAAGAAATCAATCTGTAATATTCTGGCATAAACCAAGAAATGGCCGTTCCAGACTTGCTTCGGTCACAAAGTGAAGAAGATAGGGTTGATCTTAGGGAGGGAAGTGAAGAAGGTGTTGAGATTGTGAAGGTGTTGGTTGTGTATGACTTGTATCAGAAAGCTGAACTGGCTTGCAGAATGTAAGCTATCAGTTCTGGTGTTGGAATACGTTGTATCCACACTTGATTTCTATTTCGTCTCATGTCTTTAGAAATAGGGAGGAGAACCTATTTATACAAGTCATTGAGCCTAACCCACGTCTCTCATGGAAAGTGGAGTGATGGAGTAGTGGAGTTGTGTGTTAGTGTCACATGACCAGTCTTTCCCATTTCTCCCATCATCACTAACCGTCCATGTATTCCTGACACGTTCTTGTGATGGCGCGTTGCACGCTGCACGCTGTAAACCGCCAGACCAATACCCCAGTATGTATCCCCCAGTTTGTGACATGCTTGATGTCTCAAATGTGTGGATGTGGGACCCACA